>NW_007732721.1:44665-103983 GCF_000696425.1 Galeopterus variegatus
GGGACCGGCAACGGGATCGCAAGCCTCGGCGTTGCTCCCGCGCCTCGCTCAGCCAGTGAGCGGGAACCGGTCTGTATATGGGATCCGAACCCTCGGACGGGAGCGCCGCCGCTCTTCCCAAGCAGCGCACTATCCAGTGCGCCACCGGGCCGGCCCTGCATTTTTTTCTCTAGACTCATTTTTCTCTTTGCCAAACTGCCTGAGATTATTCATATTTCTGATTTTTTCTTTATCCGTTTTTGTCACTCCACCCTTTGATTTTCTTTCGGTCACACTCGTTTTTCAGTTCTGTTTGCTAAGAGCCTTCAAACTTGTTTGGTGTGTGATGAATAAAAAAATTTTAAAAATATTTTGTGACAGAACATTTCTGGGGTAAAGGAGTGATAAATATCAAATCAAGTGGAGGCCCAGAAATTAAATTTTCCCTATCAGGACCAATCTGTGCTTCGTTTTATCCTGACAAAAATTGATATTTTATCCCTGTGATAATGGAAGACTCTGATTGCAGTGCCTTTTTATAATTTCTTTAAAAAAATCTTTTTCTTCCTCTTGAGAAGTCTGAATCAAGGCAGAGTGGATTCTTTGCATATTGTGAAGAAAGACACCTCAGTCCTTTGTGTCCCCAAGCCTGGCAGCAAGTATTTCCATAAGGTTGCTCAGGTTCTTGATTTAACATGTTGCTTTCTGGTTTAATCTCTGGTTGTCCTCAAGAAATTTATCTAGCAAAGACAGTGACACAATCCTTCCCTCCTTTTATTTCAGCCCCATTCCTTAAGTTAAGGAGGACTTGAGGAGTGTGAGATGGTGTCTGAGAACTGGCCTTTTAAATTAACTTACTGGAATTTGGCTAAGCCTAGAGAGGGACAAAGCGGTACCTATGTAACACACACTGATAAAGGGCTTATTCTGAGTCAGGCAATGTTCCAAGGAATCTTTAACTATTAACTCAGTTAATGATCATAATCCTATGATGTTGATATCCCTATTTTATATTTGAGGAAACCAAGGCAAAGAGAGATTAATTAACATGACTAAAGTTACCAGCAAGTGGAGGAGCCAGGATTCAAATGCAGGCAGGCTGCCAGGATCCGTGTTCTCAGTCACCATATATGCTGCCTCCACACTAAATTGTTCAGTGGGTGTGCATCTACCCCAGCATCCATCTCACCATCTTTCCAGATTTTCTTTGTAGAACCCCTGGACTACTCTTTAGAAGAATGCTTCTAATCCTATTATTTTACATGCCCCAAACAAGTTATTTCAGAAGCATTCAGGAAATGTCCGGATTCCTAAATCCTAGAATAACTTCTGCCTCTGAGATGCCGTGTCAGCTCTGTCGAAAGCAAGCTGTCTGATCTTGGGGAGGAAACACTTACTCTACCTTATTGTCTGTCTGTAAAATAAGATGTGGCTGGGCCAAGTGATTGTGTCTGTTTTAGCAGTCAAGTTTTAGGATCCTAAACTTAACCCATTTCTTCAGGACTTCAGGTTTGTGAATCATGCTTAAAATTCTATCTCAGATTAAGGCTCTATCTCTGGGAGGCTGAATTCAGGTAAAATTATTCCACTGAGTCTGTCTGTAGGACCTGTTAGTAAACCAACTGCCCTAGTTCTGTGGCATATTAGTCTATTCCTTATGTCCTTTTGATAGCCTTTCTTATAAAGTTTCATACTTAGGTATGTGCTTTAAAAAGCTCATGGAAAAATGGAATTAAAAGGTAATACAGATCTTTCCATGAACTTTTTGATGTATCCTCATACCTGACATGAGGACAAAAATATAAATGCCTTTTTGCAATAGTCAGAGACTAAATTAATCTGAAGCTAGAAGTCTTTTAGGGGATGCCACAAGTAAGTTGGCTTTTATATTATGTAATTTAGACAAAGTGTATGGTAAGAGGAATGGTCCTGAAAGAGAACACCTTGAATGGCAAGGTGTACTTAGCATTGTGTACTTTTTGTGAGACCCACTCAGGTTTGAGGCTCATAGCATATATCTGATGCTACGCTTTTTGGGGATGTTCTCTGAGGAACCCAGATAAGTCATATATTTATAGGCTTTATTATCTGGAGTAGGATATGTGGAGGGAAAATGTGTTCTTAAGTCACATGACTTCTCATTTCTGATTACTATGTCATACTCTCCTAGATCTAAGAGTACTTATGCTAGAGATTATAGCCCAATTGTGCCCATAGATGGGTTTTATTCAACTTTGAGTGGCTTGAAATTATATAAATATGATGTGTATATATGTGTGAGTGTGTGCCTTTTAAATTTCATCTCATTCCATGGAAGTCTGAGCAATAGTTAAAAACTCTTTGGAACCAAGTGGCAAAACTCAATTCATACTGGGTTTAGTGGAGTAGAAAATGTATGAGCTCATGTAAACCAGAAGTCAGGGAAAAGGAAATCTTTAGGCATGGTTTTATCCAGGCACTAAACAATTTCATCAGAATTCAGTCTTTTGACTTAGTCCCCCAGCTGCATTCCTCTCTGTGTGGGATTCATTTTAAGATGATCATTTCTACGTAGTGATCCTCCTTCACCCCAGATATTCAGTTTATATTCTACTAATTAACAATTCCAGTGTGAAGAGAGTGTTTTTCCACAGTAGGTCAAGTACAACTCCTAGAGCTACTTCTTGGTGGACTGATGTAGGTGCCACTTATTATCCAATCACTCTGGTGGAAGGGATGATGATAGAATACGCAAGTTTCCCATTCCTGAAACCCAGGGGTCATATTCACCTGAACCATATGAACTGAAAGTGAGGAAGCAGTGGTTCACCAAAGAGAATCAACTTTCCATTAAGAGAAGAAATAAGATGGACTGGGCGGGCAGGGGATCTAAGATATGTCATTTATAGGATGTAATGTCCAGCTTCCTTCCCCTATATTTATTCCAGCACCAGAAAGGAGAAGGGCTTTCAGGAAACCTTCCTCATGTTCCAAACACATGCCACTGTTTCATGGGTACTTAAAATATGCTAAAATTCCTGTCATGTTTGGGGAGAAGGAATACAATGTAAACAACTTTAAATTTTGTTCAGAAGAGTTGTAGTCAAAAGATAATCACTAAAAACACAGACATAAAAATCTATAATTTTGAAACACATAGAGAAAGAAAATAGAGCAGAATATATTAAACTTCATCAATTTACTCATAGACTGGAAAGTATGGGAAAAAATGAGCAAAGAAAAAAAGTTGAAAAACACAAAATAAATTGGTTGGCATGAGTATATACAAGAGTACTTCAAAAAGTTCATGAAGAAGGGCTGGCCCGGTGGCGCACTGCGCTAGTGCGCCGCTTGGGAAGCGCGGAGGCGCTCCCGCCGAGGGTTCGGATCCCACATACAGACCGGTTCCCGCTCACTGGCTGAGCGAGGCGCGGGGGCAACACCAAGGGTTGTGATCCCGCTGCCGGTCCCGGTCCAGTACGGGGGCGACACTGAGGGTTGCGATCCGTTGCCGGACACAGAAAAAAGACAAAAAAATTCCCGCTCACTGGCTGAGCGAGGCGCGGGGGCAACACCAAGGGTTGTGATCCCGCTGCCGGTCCCGGTCCAGTACGGGGGCGACACTGAGGGTTGCGATCCGTTGCCGGACACAGAAAAAGACAAAAAAAAAAAAAAAAAAAGTTCGTGAAGAAATCAGTACTATCCTTTAATCCTATTTTTCCATGTACTTTTTGAAGTACCCTCATATAAATACCAGTAATACCAATAAATATAATTGGATTAAAGCCCACTATTTTTTACTGAAATTATCAGTTTGATAAAGATGAAATTTATCTCCATCCTCCTAGAAGGACATACTTAGGATGACGCTCTGAGAAAATTTGCAAATAAAAAACAAAAGCAAGATTGTGCAGTAATATTAATATCAAATAAGAGAGACTTTAAGTAAAACTTATTACCAGGGTGTCTTAGTTTGCTAGTTTTGCTATAACAGAATGCCAGTGATTGGGTAATTTACAAGGAATAGAAATTTATTTCTCACAGTTCTGGAGACTGGGAAGTCCAAGAGTGCAGTGCTGACATCTGGTGAGGATCTTCTTGCTGCATCATAACATGGCAGAAGGGCAAGTGGGAACACAAGACAGAGCAAATGGGGGCCAAACTTATCCTTTTACCAGGTGTCTACTCCTGTGATAACTTAGTCACTCCAGCCATAATGGTATTTATCTTTTCATGGAGGCAGGTCCCTCATGATTTAATCACCTCTTAAAGGCTCCATCTCCCAATATTGTCACACTGGCAATTAAATTCCAACATGAATGTCTCTTTGAAGAGGACATTCAAAACATAGCATAGGGATGAAGAGGACTACTACATAATGAAAAAAATATAACCATATTTTTATATAACTCCTAAGCCTCTACCAACAGAGCAAAACCAGACCAGATTACAAAGAGACATGAACAAATCCATACAGTGGGAGACAAATATGTCTCACTGGTGTATGTGGTATTCCATACCCAACATATATATTTACAAATTCTAACCATATTTTAGCTCACAAAAGAAGAATCTCAGTCAATTAAAAAAAAAAGAATTAGTAACAGATTTCATGAGCAAAGGGTAATTTAATTTTATATCAATCCTAAAAATATGTAGAAACTTAATTCTTCATTAAGAAATCACCCTGGAATTTCAAAGTGTGTCTGAAACTGAAGGACAAAGAAAATACTACACATCAAAACACAAGGGGAGCATTTTAATTGGTACTTAGAACAATTTTTCTGCCCGCTAAGCTGGTATTGGACACCCTGAGTAATATTCTCTTATGGCTTGGAGTGGGGATTTACTTCTGCATCTATCCAGTAGCCCCTATAGATGTTTGTTTCATATTTCACACTGGTTCTCACAGTCCTACTATTCTTTATTCTTGAATTCCAGCATCAGTGAAACCTGCCCAGAGTATACCCTCTGATCTCGAATCTGACCTGATTTATACTCCTTTGTCTCTGCCTCTCTGTTCTCATGGCATGTCTCGGTCTGCCTTGTAGTTATCTGTGACCTTGCTCAATCCTCTCTCCTCTTTCCATTAGCAGTAAAGTCCTTGAAGAACGAAATTTTTTTTTTCATCTGTGTCACGTAAGGAACCTATGCATAGTGGTGTATTAGTTTCTGTTGCTTATAACAAAAATACCTAAAACTGGATAATTTGAAAAGAAAATATTTATTGCTTATAGTTTGGAGGCTGGGAAGTCCAAAGTTCAGGGAACACGTATGGTGAGAGCCTTCTCTGGTGGTGACTTCAGCAATGCAGGGTATTACATTGTGAGAAAGTCAGAAACGAGAGAGAGAGAGAGAGAGAGAGAGAGAGAGAGAGAGAGAGAGAGAGAGAGAGAGCACGCTCCTCATGCACTCTCCTTTTAAAGCCCTTGTGACCACCATTAAACTATCAATTTATCAATCCATGTTCTAGGGCATAGTCTTCACAATCTAATCACCTTTTCAAGGCCCCACCTTTTAATTACCATAATAGGATTTCCCACCCTCTTAACACTGTCACAGTGGAGGTTAAGTTTCTAATATATGGACTTTGGGGGACACAATTCAATCCACAGCAGTAAGTGTACAGTAAGGGTTCACAGCAAGGAGGACCGAGGAGGAGCAGCTGGAGAGGTAGGAAGAAAACAAGGAACATGGGTGTCTGCAAACTTGAAGAAGGGAGTGTTTTACGGAGAAGTCAGTTGCATCCCATGCAGATGATAGGCAAAGAACAGTGAGGTCTGAAAGGAATCCACCAGAATAAAAACAATGAGGGTCTCTGGGGACCAGAGCAAGGGCAGTTTCAAGGAAGTGGTGGAGCTGAACGTGAGAATGGAGTGAGCTGTCTGCATGACTTTGTGCATGGAGACCCCTCTACCCACAGCATCTTTTTTTCTACCCTCAAGACCTGGCTCACAGCTTGTCTTCTGCATGTACTTTATATATATCATATATTTTTATTATGTATGTGTACGTATGTGTGTATATATATGTATACACTCTTTATCACATTGCATATTTATATATAACATACACACACATACATAAATTTTTACTCTAACACACCACAATACATCATAATTATTTATGTGTTGACTCCCACACCTCACCCTGGCCAGGAAACTGAGGTTTTGGGGTCAAGAGCATTCTTTTCCGCTTGTGTCCCAATTCTAACTCAGGGTGCAGAAGTGTGTTTCATTTCCTGTAATAGAAAAGTTTCCCATGCAGGTGGCATCATTCCTGGTGTCAGGGTGCAGAGGAGGTGATGTGCTCTGGAGACAGGCTAGGGCAATGGATACTGCTTCTTTCCACCCTTCCCCGGCTCCAGTGTGTAATTCTGCTTGGGCATAATCAACGTTGGGTGTGTTAAAGAAGCCGGGAGAGGCTGCATGTATGGCGGTTGGTAAGAGGAAAAGAATACAGAGCCTCTTTGTCAGAATAGCACCTGCCTGTGTCCCTTGGGCCGCTCCCATTGAGGAGAAGGGTCACAGACATCCCGCAGACATTGCTTGTGCTCCTCTGTCTCCCATCCTCTCAGCATTTCCCAGAAAAGAACAGTGTTAATGGATCCTTAGCTTCTGGGATTTTCTACTGGGTGGGCTTTTCATCCTGATCTAAAGTGGCCTGGGTCAGAGCAGGGGTGGCTGATGGGACAGATCCTCACCTACAGCCACTTGCCTGAGTGCGATGGGAATGCAGATTCTATGCAGACTCCCTGTCATGCTTTTCCAGGGCTTGGAATGAATGTCCCAGTTCAGGTAAGAGTAGCACCCACTTGATTTGCCTGCTCCTTGGCCTCAAATGTAACATAAGGTTAAATGTAGATTTTCTTTTTCCTTCTTTCCTTCCTTCCTGCCCCCTTTCATTCTGTGCATTCTTTCTTCCCTCAGTGTCTGTTCTTTCTTTGGGCGTCTGTCTCCCTTTCTGTCTTTTTGCCTGTCTCTTTTTCTCTTTCATTCTTCTGCTACCCATTTCTCCCATTCACACATGCACATGTTTGCATAAATGCAGATATATGCTTATATACTTCATTCCCCTTTGGAATACAGACTGTTGGTTCTTTCTCATGATTGTAATTTCCCTGGCTAGCTCTATGTTGTCAGCTGGGACCAGTATCTAAGAAAGTGTCTCCATGGGGGATGGTGCTTTCTCAGCACCACCCCCAGTCTGGCTGGATTCTAGATGCTGCAAAGGCTTTTGTGGAGAAATTGAAAAGCTGAGAACTAGAGCCCACAGGGCTCTGAGCAGAAGGTATCAAGATAGTTATGGTGAGGGAGAGGTGCCTTCTACCTTTGCTGCCTCTATGGACCAGGAAATCCAGCTGCTACTGTGTGATGAAGGTGGGATTTAGATCCCAGAAAAATAAATTTCTGTTAAAGCACTGGGAAGAACTGATCTAACCTTCTAACCTGTTTTTTCTCTTCTTTTCTGTTCTTTCTTCCTTCTTTTCTTTCTCTTTTTTTTCATTTTTGTTCATAGTCTCTGGCATGTCATTAAATGGTCAAAGCAACATGAAGTTTTAAAACTAGTCCCATATCCCTTTCAAATAGCATGCAGCACAATGGATCATTACCTTTACAAATATACTTCATCGACCCTCACCTAATTAACTTACTGTGGTTTAATCAACACATCCTTAGGAAAAGTTTGGTGATATTCTGCTTGAAATTCTCTGTGCTGATTTTTAATGTTCAATTTATTTTAAAAGTGTATGCCTCTTATATGTGATTAATCACTTCCTCCCTAAGAGGCCTTGGCACTCTTCCAACATTTAGGAACTCTGCTTGAATGGGCAGAGAAATAACCTTGATGTGCTGGAAGTATGAGTGGAGACAAAACAGAAATGGCCCACAGTGGGGGAGGCGTGGGGGTGATAGTAGGCTTGCCCTGGTAAGCCAGGACCAGCAGTTTGGCCGTACTGGATGAAGTGTTGAAAAGCACTTATGTTAGAGGTCAAATCCAAGACTTTTAGCAGATCTGAGAAGGAGAAGGTGCACTGGGCAGGCATTTGGATGGGAGTCTATGGAGAGCAGGCAGTAGAATGAGAATTCAGGCCGGAAGGCTGAGCAAAGACATAGAAGATCCAGGTGAGACTGTGTGTAACAAGGTCAGCAGCCCGTGGGCAAAGTCAGAGGTAACAGAGGGAAAGCTGTAGGCAGGCCACAGCATGTTGGAAGACCAGGAGCTAAGCTGCATAGTCAGGCTGGGTTCAAGTTCTTGTGCTATTTATAAGGAGTCCCTCCATGAGTATAATTAACATCTGCCAGCCATTTGTTTTAGTTAAAGTGGAGCCAATAAAACCCTTTGCTTTGTTATGGTGAGGATTAAGTGAAATTATGTGTGTAAAGTGCTTAACACAAGTCTTTCTGTATAGTAGCTGTTAATAAACTGATAATTAACTCCTTCCTGTCCTAGGCAAGGCCCTATGGCATGAGCTGTGGGAATGGGATTTGAATCTCATGCAGAGATTAACAGGTGAGGAGTTCTTGTGTGTCTTTTACCCAAGCCTGACTGGGTTTCAGGTTTGTATAGAAACTAAAGTCCAGAGTATTACTTGACTTGGTGACAGTCCCAGCAGTTGTTGGAAGCAAAGCCAGAAATATACTTCAGCTTTTCTAAATTCTGATCCATAAGCCTCTTCAATTAACTGTGTAAATACTTACTGATACCAATTGATATTTTGGGTGAAATAAGACTTATATCTTGGTGAAGAAATGTCAGTTGATTTATTACAGAGCCTATGGAGATAAGTGTAATTTTATGTTTCATGGATCCATTTGATGGATGCCCTAGAGGTCTGCGTGTTTGACTTTAATGCTTGCATTTATCTAAATATCATAAAAGTAATGGTAAGAACATAAGAAGGAGACGAAGGAGCCAGGCGCACCTTCTTCAGGGCATGTGACTTGTCTTTTATACATGGGTGGTGACAGATCATTCTTATTTACCCACTTTCTCACCCCAGTCCCTCCGTCAATGACAACAGAGATTGGAGTTAGAGAGCAGGCTGCGGAATGCAGTGAGCTGGGTTGTCTGTCTTAAACCTGCAATTGAAGCTCACCAGTCACACACATGCCTTGTGCATCTTTCTGATCAATAAGAGACCCTCAGAGTCCTTGACTGTCCTTGTTCTTATACTACTTATACCCCAATCTTGGGTATGCCTCTCATGGAACTATCTCTGCAAATGTAGAAGGGCCTAGTTAAAAATGTGGCACCCAGAAGCTGCACTGCCTGAGTTGGAATCCAGTCTTTTCTACCTGCTTTCCATGGGACAGTGGGCCAATCATTTAACTATTTTGTGCCTCAGGTTCCTGCTCTGTGGAGGTGCCCGTAGTAGCACCTTCATCATGAGTTGTTTTGAGCGTCAGTTGTGTTAAAACAAGCAAAGTGCTTAATCAAGGCTGGACACACAGTGCATGCTTCTTAATTTGTCATCTGATCCTGAGTCTACTGATCCTTGGCTTCCCTTCATGGACTCTGCCACACCCTCTCCCTCGTCAGCCACTTGGGATTCAACCCTTGCCCTTGTCTTTTGGCCAAACCCAAGGCAGCCTGTCTGACCCATGGTAAGATCATATTTGACCATGGATTTGCCTTGAAAGGTACAGAACTTATGATCTTAATTTGTAGCATCATATTGAACCCTTGATCTGTACTGTTCTCATGTCATGTTGGCCTTTTCACTAATTCATCTCCAGTGCCCTGCGCAGTGCCTAATGCAAAGAATGTGCTCAGTACATGGTGACCACATGAACAAGCACATACAGGTCACTGTACAGTGTATCCTTGAACTGGTCCTAAAACTGTGTACTTAGCCCTCCAGTTTCTTCTGTGTGTTTCACCCTTACTTTATAGTTTACTGTCTGGCAGGAAAGCATAGAAAGCCTAAATATGGGGGCCATGGATAAAGGATAAATGGAAGAATACCACAATCAACAAGGAAATGAGCTTGTTTGGACCCTGGCCATTGGCAAGGCAGGATTCATGTTGGGAACAGAAGGGCAGGGTCATATTTGACCCCTTCCCATTCTCAGAGTCTGCTTAAGCCAGGTGGCCACACTGCTCTGGACGAAGTGGAGGGTCTGCATCAAGTTGCATCTGAGCAGACATTTATCTAAGGTGGCTTGTGGCTGTGTGAGCAAATAGAGAACAGAGTTATGCTAGAGAGATGCTAAGGTTTTAGCTAGCCTGGTGCTAAGTTAGGAACTCAGTGGGACAAGGAAAAAGGATGTCAGAAGGATGCCACTGATGTCAGAATCCGGGAGGATTATCATCCGGATGAGAAGTGGGTCAGTGCTAGGAAAGTGTTATTGCCAGAGTCAGCCAAACTTCAAAGTCTGAAGGAACAGTACCTCCAAGACCACCCTCACTCTGATACCAACTACAAGTTTGGAGGCTTCCCTAAATATCCCCAGTATTTGCTGGAGGATTATACAACTCACTGAAAGTTATTATACTTGTGGTCATCAATTATTACAAGGAAAGGATACAAATTAGAACCAGGCAAAGACGGATATGCACAGGGCAGAGTCCAGGAGAACAAGTGCAGATTCTGCTTATTCTCTCCCTGTGGAGTCCTGGTTGGTGTTACCTTCTCCCCGATGTGATGTGTCACAACACACATGAAGTGCTGCCAACCAGGAAAGCTCACCCAAGCCTTGGGAGGCCAGAGTTTTTATTGGGGCTCTATTGCACACTGCTGATCTGGCTGACCATTAATCCCCAGTGCCTTGCAGAGATTGAACCAATATGTTAGACTGTAGTTCCTCCAGAGGCTGGAACTGATATGACATGGCCCAAGCGGTCATCTTAAGTCACGTTGCTAGACAGTCTGGTGACCCCCAGTCAAATATAATGGTATCAGGTAGATTATTCTAGGGGCCCAAAGATCACCTGTAAGTTGCCAAGGGCAAAGGCCAGACTTCTCTTTCAGTACAGGTAATTCTTCACTACACGGGTATTAGCTCTTAGGTTTCTCTTTTCTGAAATCATCTGGTGAAAGGTGGCAAAGGACAAAAGCAAATTATAGGGACTCTACAGAGCTAGATATTAACTTGTATGTTACTAACTTGTGATCTTCTTTATATGGGAAAGCCAGACAGGGTGTGTCAGGTTCTTATGAGTAAGGATTATGTTGGCTGGGTTGTTCTGTCAGGGCCTAATGGGGCAGAACCAACATGGATCCAGCCCTAGCCTTTGGCAGTCTCAGAAACCTGATTTTACCCATTCATCGAAGTAGCTTGAATTACATGCACCAAAATCCCAAGAGACTTAGTTTTAAAATCACAATCAAATGTATTAATTTACATTTAAATACACACAGTCACTTATGTGTGCATACCTTTACTAAGAACCAGAAGAAGTCACCCACGCGGGGTGTCCTGTCCCAGTCCCATTTAGACGATTCACTCAGGACACCAAAATATACCACACGAGACAGCTTGGTCAGCACAGAATCAGAGCAAAAGCAGCTGGGTGTTGAACATAATGGTAATTCTCACAGCCTGACGAACTGGCCTTTCCCACTTTAGCAGCATTTTTGGTCTAAATAACTGTACAAGACTCCTAAAACGAGAGCACAATTTCTCCTGGTCAGTGCTGACAAGACCCGATTTTCCAACTCTCCGTTTTCATTATTTCTTGTCAGGTCCCAAAGGCTTCTCTCATTACATTATTTCATATTACAATTTACAAGCTTATTTTATATAAGTGACATCTCAGAGTAACGGGTTCCCGGCATGTTAATCTCTCTGATAAGCCAGCTCTAAATCACCGTGTGGAGTGGGTTAGGACTGCTCTTGTCCAGCGGGGGCTGCCATACTCACGAGTTCCAGGGAGCCAGACATTCATTCCCACCCTTCTCCCTGCACTGCAGATTCCAGGACATGCTGATTTGGAGGCTGACTCTGAGTCCTGCATTTTCATCCTCTGTCCATATGCTGGCAGGTATGATTGGCATGATTGCCTGGAGGAAAAACTCACACTCACTAGGCTCACACTCACTCACACTCACTGTAGCTCCTGCTGCAGTCCTCTCCTCCCCATGGTAGAACAGAGATCATAAAGGAAACAGCAATGATAGGAAAAAAATGGTTGTTATTTCTGGGTGAGAATTTAAAGTTCTAGTCTAATATCCAGGCATTACAAACCTAGGTTTCATGCCTCACGTTGCTTATGGACTCACTTTGCATCTAAATGGGGGTCACACCACAGTGTGTACATATGTATGTGTAATACAAATCTATAACCCTCTTCATAATAAAGCAAAGAAAGAGTGGGGCAAATTTCAGAGTTTAAAATACAGTATTGTCATCTTTTTAGAGCTGGAGTCACCTTAATGTGCTGTCTGCCTCATTCAGGCAAACTTTAAAATAACATCATATTTCACAAAACCCTGTTAAACTGTCACATAAATTCCCCTTATTTCCTTTTCCCGTCAATGCTGATTACCAAGGAAGATATTTCTGTGTCAGTGGAAACTCTTTTCCTCCCCATCAGCCTCCCTCTCTTGTCTTGTTTCTTTAGGGGTCTGTCTCCAGGGGGCAGTTTCCTAGAGACCCCTTTGCATCTCCAGAACAGAGGAAATGCAACCCCCCTGCCAACCCTGGTGATCCAGTGCTGTGTTTCACATGAGTAGCTTGAGCTTCCAACTGGGCTATTTGGTGAGAAATGCTGACTTCACAGGGGCTTACCAATAGTTGGTATTGAGCACTTTCTATGTGCCTGGCTCAGGCTAAGCTCTTTATACCATCTCCTTTAATTCTCCTAACATAACAAGGTGGGATTATCATTATTATTATCTCCATTTCACAAGTGAAGAAATTGAGGCTGAGTGTAAATAACTTATGCCAAGGTCAAGGCACAAATTCAGTGGCAGGTGTAGGGTTTATGCAGACCAACTGTCCCAGTTTTCCCAGGACTAGGGGCTTCCAGGACTGAGGGGTTTCCCTGGACATGGACCATCAAGTGCTAAAACCTGGAAAGTCCTGGACCAATCAGGATGGTTAATCTCCTTAGTTTAGATCTCAGTCCGCTTGACTGCTTGAAAACCCTTCTTCTTAACCACTAAGGATACTGCCTCACCTAGATGGAACAAAATATAATATAATATTATTGCATAAATCAATACAATATTCACTCTTCTCTATTCTCATCTTTCTATTTTTTTGTATTTTAGAGAAAACTTTTTATTTTATTATTTTATTTTTTTGAACAAATAAAAGTGTTTATTTCACTGCATAAAATATGTCAGCAACCTAAACTTATCAAAACACCATGCGACATATCTTCTAAATGATTAAAATGGGAAAGAAAAACACAAGTTACATTAAAGAAAAAAATCAAAATCAAATAAAACATCACAAGTCATGTAAGAAAAAGGGAGAATTACAAAATAACAAAAATAAAATGGCAAAGGCAAATTAAAATAATACCGTTGGTTTTATATATATAAGAATAACAGGATAATATCAAGTTTTAAAAAGTCATGAAAATAAAAAAAATATAACACAACCAAATGCTTTAAAAAGAGACATGTCTGAGACAAAAATAAAAACAACTTTTGACAGAAAAATAAGTTACTCTCGAGTGAAAAAAGTATAATCCACAAAAAGATCAAATTTAAACCCACTAAAGGTAAATATGACAGCATCAAAAATTGCATAAAGAAAACAAAATTTGCATAAAGAAAATAAAGAAAATAAAGCAAAAGTTGCAAAAAGAAAACTGCAAATAAACTTTGATACACTTTTAGTATTTGATCAATTAAGACAATAAAAAGCAAGAGTAAAGTTAAAATAATTATTAATATGTAAGAGTAGCTACTCCAGCTTGTTTTTCATTTCTGTTTGCATAGTATATCTTTTTCCATCCTTTCACTCTTAGTCTATGTGTGTCTTTAAAGGTGAGGTGAGTTTCTTGAAGGCAGCATATTGTTGGGTCCATCTTTTTAATCCAGTCAGCCAGTCTATGTCTTTTGAGTAGGGAATTTAATACTTTTTCATTTAGAGTTATTATTGAAAGTTGTTGATTTACTCCTAGTATTTTATTGATATTTTGTTTAGATGTCTTAAGTATCTTTTGTTCCTTACTTTCTGATTTTCTGTTTGTCTTCTGTGTTTGTTGGTTTCTTGGGGTGGTAGATAAACTATTTTTTCTCTTTATCATTAGCAGTTTTGTTTTCCTGGTAGGTTTTGTTCTTTCTTGAGTATTCATGGCAGTGGTGGTTGTTTTTCAGGTATCAAACCCAGTACTCCCTAGAGAATTTCTTGTAAGGCTGGTCATGTGGTAGTGAACTTGCACAGTTGTTGTTTGTCTGAGAAATATGCTATTTGTCCCTCATTTTGAAAGCATAGCCTTGCTGGGTAAAGTATTTTTGGTTGGCAAGTTTTGTCTTTTAGTATTTTGAATGTATCATCACATTCTGGCTTTTAGGGTTTCTGATGAAAAGTCTGATGTTAGTCTGATTGGGGCTCCCTTATAGGTGAGTTGCTGCTTCTCTCTTTCAGCTTTTAAGATTCTCTCTTTGTCTTTGAGTTTTGCCAGTTTGACTATAACATGTCTAGGAGGGGACCTTTTTGGGTTTAATATGTTTGGGGATCTTTGGCCCTCCTGAATCCAAAGATCTGTGACTTTCCCCATACCTGGGAAGTTTTCTGTTATTCTTTTGTTGAATATGTTTTCAATGCCATTTCCCTTTTCTTCCCCTTCTGGAATACCCATGATTCAGATATTTGAGTGCTTAAGGTTGTTCGTTATCTAAGTTTTTCTTCAATTTTTAATTCTTTTTCTTTCTGGTCTGCCTTTGTTAATTCAAACAACCTGTCTTCAAGGTCAGAAATTCTCTCTGTGGCTTGTTCTAGCCTGCTGATTAGACTCTCTGTTGTGTTTTTTATTTTGATGAAGGAATCCTTCAGCTCCACAAACTCTGCTACATTCTTTTTCAGGGCATTGATTTCTTTGTACATTTCTTCTTTCAGGTCCTGTATATTTTTTTTCTCCGTTTGTTATGTCTAACTGAGTTTTCTTGTCTCCCATTTAGTTTCCTTAGAATTGTTGCTTGAAATTCCTTGTCAGTCATTTCAACAACTTCCCATTCTATAGGATCTGGAGCTTGAGAGTTAATATTTCCCTTTGGTGGTGATGTACTTTCTTGATTTTTCATATTTCTGGTATCTTTCCTTTGGTGTTTGGTCATTGTGGCAGGGGGTATCATGGTCCACTCATTCCACTGTGATGTCTTGCCTGGATCCTGAAAGGACTGCCAATTCTGGGCAGCAGGGACTAGCCTAGGCTGGGGGTCCCATGGTGCCTGCTTGTTCTGGCGTGGCAGACTCTGGGCAAGTCAGCCCAGTGGCTCTTGGGCCTCCCTGGGCAGTGGAGACTGGCCTGGGCTTGGGGTCCTGTGGCACCTGCCTGCTTCAATGTGGCTGACTTGGGGCGTGTTGGCCTGGTAAATCTTAGTCTTCTCTGGGCCACGGGCACTAGAGAAATCTTTTTAAAGTCAAATTTGAATGGTTCTCATTCAAATCTGATGTGGCCACACCAATAATTCGTTTATTCATTCATTTGATTTACTATAGTTGTATTAGTCCATTTTGTGTTGCTATGATGGAAATACCTGAAACTGGGTAATTTAAAAAGAACAGAGGTTTGTTTGGCTTATGAGTCTGGGACAGCTGCATCTCGCATGGGCCTCAGGCTGCTTCTACTCATGGTGGAAAGTGGCAGGCAGCCAGTGGGTACAGGCAGACCACATGGCGAGAGGAAGCAAGATAGAGAGAGAGAGAGGAGGCGCCAGGGTCTTTTTAAACAACAAGCTCTCACGGGAACTAATAGAGTGAGAACTCACTCATTAATCCCCCCTCTCCCAGGAAGAGCATTAATCCATTCATGAGGGAACCACCTCCGTGACTCAATCAGTTTCCAACGCTGCCACACTGGGGATCAAATTTCCACATGAGTTTGGGAGGGGACAACACATCCAAACTCCATCAATAATCTTAATAATAATAATATAATCCTGCTTAATAATAATGTCAATAATTATACAACTTAATTAATTACATTTATTGAATGATTAATGTGTGCCATATACTTGGCAAAATGCTTTACATGAATTATATTTAATTTCAAAACAATCCAATGAGATAGGTGTCAGTTTTTCCCCCCAGTTTTGCAAATAAGGCCCTGAAGCTAAGAATACTTCAGTGACTAAGGGATTCTAACCTGAGCCGGAGGCCAGGGTCCCCACTGATGCAAGACTTACGCATTGGGAACACAGCATGTCTGACCTCTTCCACAGGGCTTCAGAGCTGTCTTCAAGTGCTTTGCACTAGACAGTCCTGTGTCCTACTTCAAAAACAACTGTAAGAATTCTAACTTTTCAGAGAGATTCATAGCAGGGTGCTTCAAAATTGAGAGCTCTTAAAGTAAAATTTAAATGATGACTTGATTTATAAAATACCCATTTACATGCAATTTGTAAGGTCCGCTTCTGGCAGAATCTCTTGGCATGGCCTAGGGGATTGTTTTAAACCAAGGCATTAGTGGGATGTCACTTGGTTTGTATTAAATGGCTTCCTGGGAACTTTTAAATTTGTATACTCCTCAGGAAAAACTGATGACCAAAGATTCTCAGATGATAGAATCTTTATACTTCGGGCACAGAGTTCCCTACCTCCTTCCCTTTTTTCTTCCCTCCTTCCTATCCACTCATCTGTCTTTGTCTTTCTCTCTATTTCTTTGTTGTCTGTCTTTCTCTCTAAATCCTGAAAGAGAAAATAAGTATTTTACTAACTTCCACTTAATTTGCAAAGCCATCCATGCACATGCATGGTTTAAAAATCTATTTTATTAGGCTCCAACTTTCAAACTGTGCCCTTTTAAGGCTGTACATCCTCATATGAATACTCTATGGAGCCATGTCTCTTAGTGGCTGCGCAGCAGAACTTTTTAAATTCCTGCTTTTACTGCCTGCATGATTCTCAGACAGGGTGACATCCCCCTCACTAGTCTTTGTTCTTCTAATCTGCATTATTTATAAAATGTGTGTGTGTGTCACTCACTGTGCTGATTCCTGATTTGTGGGAAAATAAAATTTAATTAAACACACACAATTAGGACCATTTTAAGATTTTAAGATCTTTTTAGGCCTGAGCTTTTTAAGAGTTGGAGGCCCCATTGGATATTGTATTAAACATAATAAAATGTACATTCCACCTTAAACATCTTTTTATCATTGAATTTGAAATAATTTTAGTTTGCTTTTACAATTATTTGGCTATGGGTGACAATTTATGGGTGGCTGTGACTCTTTAGTCATTATAGTCTGTAATTGGGAACTCTTGCAAAGATTAGAAATCTTACCTACAAATTGCTTTCAAAGGCAATGACATTTTTATGAATACAAAATTTAACAATTAATGAAGTTGATATAATATTCTATTTTTTGGACATTTAAACATTTGTTTCAATTTAACAGTTTCTTTTCATATTTTGAGGCCAATACATTTTTTTCAAGTCTCAAATATTTTTCTGGATTTTATAAAGTATGATAGCTCCAGACACTATGACTAAGGACTGGAGGGGTAAAGGACCCTGCCTGTCCTCCCTATCTTGAGGCTATTTAGCTTGAGACAGATAAGAAAACCAAGAAGTACAAGACAGGGTGGACTGAAATGATTCATGCTATGGTAGAAATATGTGCCAGACGGCATAAGAGCACAGGTTCCAGAGTGCTTAATTCAGACTCTGAAGGAGGTGAAAAGGGAGGCTACCCTAGCATGGGTGAAACTTGAGCTGAATTTGAAGTCTAATAGAACCAGTCAAGAGAGAGGGTGTGGAAGATCATTCCAGCAGAAGAAAGAGCCTGTGCAAAGACAGGGAGCAACATAGAGCATGTAGAACAAAGGTGTACTGTGTGAGTACATGTGGGGTGCCCATGGGGCATGTGGCATGGGGGGACATCCCCCTGTTGGGAAGGCAGGCCATGAAGGGCCTTGTGCCCCAATAAGAAATATTAATTTTACCTTGATGACAATGGGGAGCCACTAAATATTTTGAAGGAAACAGTAGTAGAGAGGGTGGAAAATATCCAAAAAGGTATTTAGGAGGCAGAAATCACAGGTCTTGACTCTCTGTGATGTGGATGTCTTTGGAGACCTCCCCGTTTCTGGATGAGTTGACTGAGAGGATGGTGATGCTGGCTCCGTCCCAGGGTCAGGACTCACAGGGCAGCAGGAGAACCCATCCATGTGCAGGGGGATTCTCCTCTAGGCTCTTAGGCCACTCTGCTGATGCCACAGAAACCTGCAGGAGCGTTTTTGGGAGGTGGAAGGAAACATTGAAGAGAGGCGACCAGACACAAGTCTTTGATCCTGGAAGAAGCTGTGTTTGAAAGCAGCAAAAGACTTTGGATGTGGATCTCAATTTCCCATTTTCAGGACTAAATGTGTCCCTCATATTCTCAGTCAGGCTCCCTGACCAGACCAGCCCCCCACACACTCTGTTGATTCCACACATCCTAGGAGCTCTTGGCCTGCCAGGAGCTTTTTCTTGCTGCCCAGTCATCTGTGAATACACCTAATTCAGAAGGTGAGTACATTTAAATGGCTTCAACATAAAAGGCAGGTTGCCAAGCAACTGGGAATCTGAAATACCCTTGTCAGGTAGTCATTTTGATTGGAAGAGCAACAATAATAAAAATAATCCTTGTTCTCTTCTTATTTTTCTGTTATTCCTTTCTCCCTCCTATCTCTTACCATAAACCAGCAGCTCAGCCTTAATTTTAAAATATAATAGCTTCATTTAAACCAACATATGCCCATAACAGCTGTTGCTTCTGCTTATGGAGTATCTCAGCAGCTAGGTTACTTTCCCACTGCTGACTCTATCCCGTTCCTTGGACACCTCCAGACATCCCAAACAACCTGTACTGTGCCAACCTTGCAAGAGTAAAAATTTCAACATCTTGAAGCAAGTAATGCAGCTATTAAAATTTCCTGGCACGGTTTCGGTTTTAAACAGCTCTGCTCCAGTGTCAGGTGATGACATACGTTTTGGGGCCTCAGACTCTTAAATTTTCTCCTCCTACCTTATTGGTCCTTATGACTCAGGACCATTTATATTCATTGTGTTCTTCTCACTAGGTGGTTTTTCTGCTATTTAGATGTCTTGAATAGCTGGAACTGGAAAAGGTTTTGGGGAAGCCTACAATTCCTGAAAGAAGCTGCACTGAAAAGAGCAAGTTTGCAGTTTGTAAAAAGGATTGTATTGTTCGCTTATGTAAAAATTCCATTGCATGTTAGTTCACATTCTCCCCCTCACTCTTATCTTTTCCCTGCCCTTCTTACGTCCTGCAACAAAATTGACCCAGAAGCCCATTGTAACACTACAAGGGCAGAAACTTTGCTTCTGGAGGGAACTCTGCCTATGGAACCCAGAGCTTGCTACCTCCAGGAATTTAGATCCTGTTCCTGTTCAAATACTTTTTCAGGTATATAATGTGGGAAAGAGTGGAACAAATGACCTTGTGTATACTGAGAGCAGAATTATTTATTAGAATTCATTTTAACATTTTTTGAATGAAGTCAATAGCTTTCTCTTTCTTCACGATTCTTATTTTAGGCCTTATAATGTGCCTAAACCTGGTGAAAGATAATAGAGCGTAACAGGAATGTGTTGGATGAGTCTTCCTGGAGCATGAAAAAGATCCCCTTCCCATCTCATGTTATTTATGTTTCTAGAGGCTATTGTGATGCATGGACTCTTTCAAGACAGTGTTCAAGCCAGGAGCCCTGGAAAGAGATTCCTTAAGCCTTGGCCATGTCTTTATAAGACATTCATTCAGGAGCAGCAGGAAGTGATTGGTCTCACCCTCAGTGGCCTGTAGGTGCAGGCAGCCTTCCTGAGACCTCCTGGAACTTGAGGGAATCAGTTGATGCTTTTCTCCAGGCAGCAGTGATTCTATTAAGGAGAGATGGGGGCAAAGGAGCCAGTAGCAGGAGATACGAGTGAGCCAGCCGGGCTGAGGCACAGTTGTGAACATCTCTGAGATCAGCTGATGGATTGGTGGTGGCGGGTGCACAGCATCTGTCTGCAATTTTCCTGATGGGATTACACACTTCTCCCAAGTGACTGTCATTTCTGTGTGTAAATTTCTCAAACCCAATCCAAATACTATATTATTATACTGTATATATTATGTATCATTATAACACAGATGTATTATTTTTTATTTCCAGCATATTATAAAATAACAAAATCTGCAGAAAAATCTGTACACTTTGATGCAGATGAGGAAATGCAGATGAATCTGCTCATATTTATGCAGAGTCTAAAATTGTTATCTCAGTGTCGATTATACCACTTCCTCTTGGTTATCTGAAAATTGCCCAGGAATAGATTTGCTGATTCTCTTTTCATTTATACCCATTATGTGAGCCCACTTTCTTATAGTTCAGAGAAAAAAGGGTATAAAATAGGAAGACGAGATTACCCTTTGCAAAGAAATCTAAGAGTAATATTTCAAAATTGGATTGTTTCATGAGAAAGAAGGCAATGAAACAGAATGTTTTGTTTTGGGGGGAAAAGCCTTATTCTTTTATTCATTTTCTCAATGTCTCATCTATATTTCATTGGTATATAATAAGCTTTTACTGTTAAGCGTGGTGAAGGGTTTCAGTTAGAAAGTTGATAGAAGGTCTAGGGCTTCAGTGTTCAGTACAGTAGCCATGAACCTCATGAGGGTCCTGAGCAATTAAAAGTGGTTAGTCCAAATTGGAATGTGCTGTAAGTGTGACACATACATCAAACTTCTTACGACTTAGTACAAAAAAGTTCTTATCTTATTCATCATTTTTTCATGCAGATTATATATTGAAATGGTAGTATTTCAGACCTGTTGGGTTAAAATTTATTAAAATTAATTTCACCTTTTAAAAAAAACAATATAGATACTAAAAACAAAAAATGAAATTACCCGTGTGGCTTGCATTATATCTCTGTTGGGCAGGGACAGCATTGCTTCTCAAAAGTGTTATTTCCTCAGACCAGCAGTTTTAGCACCACCTGGGATCATGGTAGAGATTCTATCTTGGGCACCACTCCAGACTCATAGGTGCAGAATCTGCATTTTAATAAGATCTCCAGATGATTTATATGCACATTGCAGTTTGAGAAACACTGTTCTAGTTGAGGAAAGTTTCTGAGACCTATATTCTTTCACTCAATGAATAAATACCTATTGGTTTCCCATGGGAAAACTGGGAGTTCTTTGAGGACAGGCACTCTGTCTAAAACTCTCTGGTATCTTCAATCTTTGGTACAGTCTTTGCCATACAGAAGATACTTGATCAATATTGAATAAATGAGTGGGCACATAATCTTGCCTGACACTTCATGGATGGAATCCTCCTCAATGGTTACATAAAGGATGACCACTATTGAGGTCAAACAATTTAGAGTGATGTGCTGGTATCTGAAGCACAGAGCAATGTGTTGTTGTCATATTAGGAACCTAACAGGCATCCCTATCTGGACTTTTATAACATTACTCTGACTGTGGTATGGAAAATGATCTGACATGCAGCAAAAGTACAGCTGAGATCATGGTACTTGGTACATGGTGTCCTCCTCCTCATTCACTCTATTCCACTCACGTTTACTCAATCCGGAGAGTCCTTGCTTAGACGCTAACTCCTCAAAGAGCTCTCTTTCCTAAAATTATGACCCCATCCTTCCTCTGTCATTCTCCATCGCCTCTCTCTGCTTTATTTTAATTCTTAGTACTTACATGATGTTATTGTTACTTACACTAGACGGTGTAAGTACTTACACTCTTTATTGGCTGGAACTTGGACTCTTTCACTCTTATAGTTCCAGTCCTTATTACAGAGCCTGGTTTATCACAAGAGCTCAATAAATATTCTTTGAATAAATGAGTGAGTGAATGAAACCATTAATGAATATGTTGTGACATAACTGGGCATAGAAGGGTTAATTAGAGGAACTAATTATAGTTCATTATACTCATCTACTAAGCACACATTTTCTGAATAATCCCGATGTGCACAGTTTTAGGAACACAGAAATAAGATACAGGAAGCAGACAGGGTAATGGAAGAGACCAAACGTGAAACTGGATGACAAGGTGGTGTGGTGGGTTGTGTGCAATTGCATGGATAACAGGCCTTGGGACCCAGGAGAAGTAAGTTGCTTTCTTTGCCTGGAGGAATCTAGAGAAGCTTAAGAGCAAAGGGCTGTAAGAGTTTGCCAGACAGAGAAGTGGGGTGAAATGGAAAGGATAAGGTGTGTTTTGGGAACAGTATAAAGCAGAACGAAGAATATGTGGTTCAGGAGTGACAGGAAATGAGACTAGACAGTCGGGCTGTGACCAGCTGGTGGGACTTTCCATGAGGACACAGTTATGGTTGGTTTTAGATCACTTGGGTTTCTATGTGGCTGGAGCAGACAGTGAGGAAGAGGTTGTAGGCATGTAACGAAGAAGAGGGAGGGATGCATATTTGAGAGGGGGTGGAGCCTTGGAGGTCCTGGGCATTAGTGGGAAATACATTTACTTTAAAATTTTCTTCCCTGCTCTGTGTATTATTACTTATATTTTGTAAAGAAGCTTAACAGAATTTAGAAAAAGATTCCTGGGCTGCCAGTAGGATGATCGCAATCCTTCAATTCATTTCCACAGCTCATCAGCTGCTAAGGGCCTATGGTGGGCCTTTGCCTTCAGGGCTTCCTCCCTGCTGTTCATGTGAATCCCCAGGGAGGTGAGTGTGACCGTCAGCATCTTCTCCCATGCCAGTCAGTGCATGAGCTCCCACAGCTCTTTGATGAAAACTAAGAAGAGTCTTCACAGAACAAATCAGAGCATCTTAGATTCAATGTCATTTGGTGGTATGGAGGTCACACTTCAGGCTTTGGGAGAAATGCAGAATGCAAAGTCTGAGAGGGGCAAGGTCTGAGGCCACTTCTTGCCACTGCAGGAGGGTAGGGACATAGATGAGCAATTTAGGGTGAAACTAGGATTTTACTTCAGCATTGGCAGTGACTGTGAAGACAAACAGTTTGGAAACTGGAATCTGGCCAATTTCTTATTCTGATGGTGTATGGGTCAGAAAGTTCATAGCTTAAGAGTTTGTAAAAGAGGGCAAGAGGGCATGGGAGCAGACAGGCCCTGCTCATCTGGGAGGGAATTGTGCCCCAGAGGCTGGGAGCAGCGAGAGTGATCCAGCCCACACTTGATTGTTCTGAAGCTGATTATTAGCAGCGATTACCCACACTTTCTGTTTTCTTCTGCTGCTGCCTGACTTTTGACCACTTCCCTACTTATTTGCACTCGCATCTGAATATTGGAAAAAATAAAAGAGAGATGAAACTCCATGTAATTTTGCTTCTTGTTAGCAGCTCTATTAACAGAATACAGAAGAATATAATAGAATTAAAGGGGGTTGAAAGCATTGGCTAAAAAATTTAATTTTTATCTCCTGTATTTCACGTTACCATTGATAATCATTGAATTTAATGCTGCAAATGTAAGAGAGCCTTACGCTTAGGTCAGGAATGGAGATTTCAAAAGATTTTAATTTTCTCAAATCCATTCAATTAGTAAGCGGCAGAGCCAGACCTCAAGCCCAAGTCTCCCATTTCATAATTTATATGGTACTTGTTTTTCCTTCAATATATCATGTTTTGTCTCAATAGGATTCATTTCAGCCTTCCTCTTAAATATATACACACAGAATAATTCATGATAAAATGAAAAGAATATTGGATTTTGATTCAGAACTAAGGTTTTTTTTTTGTCTTTTTGTTTTTTGCTATCTCTCCTCTCTATCCTTATAGATAAGAAGAGAATAATAATATCTGTCTTGCCTACTTCACATATTTGCTATGAGTACCGAAGATATTATACCATAGGTGAAGTGCTGTCTTAACTTCAAGGTGCTGTAGAAATGCCATGAATGTGTTTATATATAATCCCACACACATCTCAACAGACCTGACCAAAATTGCTTGTTAATGTGTCAGATATTTACCAGTTGTTATAACATAGCAAGGATTTAAAGGACTCTTTATTTCATAGTATGGAGGAAATTCTGCCTAAGACATGTATCAGGAATAAGTGATATAATCTTTGGTGAGAAAGAAATACTTCATTGTACGCAGGTGTTAGGATTTTTTCCCTAGAGGTTTCAAGAGAATCAACAAAAACGATTTAAAAGAAAGTTTAAGAACTTGGAAATTCAAATGAAAACTTGCTCCCTTCTCATGGAAAACATGTGAAATGAATACATACAATGGAAAACAAAAACACACATTCCTGTTTCTGTAAAATGAGAAGACAAATTTCTAGGTACTTGTAAGGACCGTTAAAAGCAGCCAAGTTCTTGCAGGATCTCCGTGGACAGTATGCCACCATTTGTGGGAAACAGTATAATGTATCAAAATTTTCCCACCCCACCTTTTAAAAATTTGTCTCTATTCTCAGAATCTTCCCTCGTTAACACTTCCTTTTCTGTTCCTGTTCCTAGTCTTATTTCTCACCCCATTGATGTTCAGTCAGGTCATTTTCATGGATTGTCTTACAGGTTTGCTGGAGTTCATGTTAGCTGACTTCACCTTGATATCACAATCTGCTCTCCTGTCCATTTCTTCTACCCCTTAACCCCACTGTTTAACTCTTAAGACAGCTCCAACAGGAAGCCCCATCTGATCACACTTTTGCATAATGATTTTCCATGGTGTTTCCACAGCTTATGAGGTTGTTTCTGAATTCCTTAGCATGTTCTACAAAGACCTGAAGAAGCAGGTACAAACTTAGCTTTTTAGCTTCCTTCACACTCTTTCCTTCCATATAGTTAGTGCTTCAATCACACAAAATCACTTTTTTCAGGTATTATGTACTTTACGACCTCAGTAGTTTGCAAATGTATCTACTTAGGCCTTTCCTACTACCTCTCTCCTTTCTTCTCTTCACCTGGCAAACATTTACTCAAACTGGACTAATATATCAAATGTTACCTCTTCCATGAAAATTCATTTATTTACTCTTCCTCTTCTGTGGTGCCCTACTATTTGAAAATAGTTTGCCTTTACAAAAATTGACACATGGTTATCTTCTGAAGAGCCAATCATTACAGATAGGAATAAAGAAGACATAAAAGTCACCCAGATGACCTCCACTCACTGATGTGTCCTTATGTATAAATACCTTCAAATAAATGCTACAACAACACAAAGATGGGATCCTTCTATGATGCAACTCTCTTCCTTTTTTTTTCACTCACCACTGTGTCACAGATATATTCTTCTGTCAATAGAAAAAGATCTACGTGCCATTTTTAATGGCTGCATAGTATTCTATTTTACATATCATTTCCTTAACTAGATTCCTGTGGATGTACATTTAAGTCATATCCAGTTGCTTCTATTTTTATAAATAATGTTGTAATAAGTATTCCACTGTGTTTTGAAAATGTTTTGACAAATGTCCCTGATCACATTGGATTGTAATTATCTGTGTGCCCTGTCTTTCCCACCAGACTATTATTAGTTCCCAGAAGGCAAAACCATTATTTCTCTTGGAATCTGCAGAACCCAACAGCGTGCTGGTGGGAATTTACTATATACAGTTGAAAGAAAGAAGGAATAAATAAATGAATGTTCATGTAGAGTATACATGTATATCATCACACATGTCTTCAGTTTTTACTCAACTTTTCATTGGCCTTTATCTCTCAGGCATTGTCTACTTTTTCCTAATCTCTCTTTGCAGATGTCATTTCCATTGATGTAAATTCAATATGCAGCTTTAAGAATTAGAATATGGCCAAACCATGACTCCCCTGTAGATCTGGTGTTCTCTGCAACAGATTTTATAAATTGCAGTGAAAAAATAAATAAACGCAGATTCCTAACACTTTTTGCCTGACCTAAGCAGAGATGAGTTACTAAGATTAAAATTGTCGATTATAAGGAAAAAACCAAAGCTATGTGTGTTGCATACTATTTACAGCTGTTATTTATTATGAGTTCTCTGGAGTACCATTTATTGCTACAATTTAATGGCCCCATAAGTTTAACTCACCAATATGACTGCAAAATTGTCTTAAATCATGAAGGGGAAGAGAGGAAAACAGCTAGAAAAGACTAAAATGTTGCATGTCTTCATGAGAACCCACAGTTTTCCCCATTTGCTTCTTCAAGATGCTAGTACAGCCTGCTAAATCTTGTGCTGTATTACAGTATAGCAGATTATCATCCTGACTCTCCAAAGGAAAGAAACACATTGTTGATGTCTCTCTGTAAGAGCTTGCATTTGGCTTACTGACTAATACACTGCATTGTACTGGGTATATCAGGCAATGGAAGCCAACTGGTCCAGACAATGAGAATGTTCAGTTAGTGTCAAAAATTTACAAGAGCTTAAGCTATTTTTTATTTCTTCTTGCTGTGCTGGGAGCACTTACTATTGTTGTCCAATATGCTGCAAATGAATATAGTTCAAAAACCGCAAAGAGAGTGATATGGAATTATATAACTGAAAATAGGCTACTGATTAGGTACAAATTAATCAAGCCTCTTTATTTCTCAACAAGCTTTTTATTGGCATGCCAACACAGCTTGCTTTGGAAGGAGTGAAAGTAACCGAGAGCAGATAATATAGTGGGAAAGTTGACCTCCAGTTAATTTTAATTGTGCTCAGCTAGCTAACTGTGTATCTCTCCCCACCCCCCAAAGAGCTTATTTGGAAAGTTCCAGTGAGTGAGTCATTAGTCTTGGTGCAGAACACCCCATCTGCTATGAACCGAATTTTGTGTTCCCCTGAAATTCATATGTTGAAATTAAAACCCCTGAAGGGATGGTATTAGGAGGTGGGGACTTTGGGAAGTGATTAGGTCATGAGGGTGAAGCCCTCATGTATGGGATTAGTGCCCTTAAAAAGAGGCCCCAGGGAGCCCCCTTACTTCTTCCACCATGCAAGGATGCAGGGAGGATTTGCCATCTATCAACTGGGAAGCCCTCACCAGACACCGAGCCTGCCAGGACCTTGATCATGGACTTCTCAGCCCCCACAACTGTGAGAGATAAATTTCTGTTGTTTACAAGCCACACAGCCTATGGAATTCTGGTATAGACAGGCTAAGGCAAAATCCAATACTCAATTTCTTCAGAAACTTACATAACTCATCTCAGGTGAAAAATGATTGGGCTGGAATTTGAACCCTGGAAATGTGTTTCTAAAAGTTGTTCTCTAATCCACCATGGCATACTGTCTCTGATTAGGCAAATGTGTTATCTACAATAATGTCAAAATTATTTTTCTAAAGCTCATTCTTTGGTGTGTCTTTCTCCTGATGAAAAATCCTTTTTCTTAATGTAGTGATTCTCCATTTTTCTTTTCTGGAACTTACATGTTAAATATCATTTTCATTACAACTCATTCTTTCCCTCTTTTATTCCCAATCCAGAAAGCACACCTGAATCCATGCTATTTAAAGTAATAATTATTATAGGGATGACTTTAAACCTGATCTTACATTCATACGTTAGACTAAAATTTAACAGGCTGTAACAGAAATATGATTATAATGGCCAAGCCAAATAATGATTTATAGTTTTCAAATATCCAGAAGTATTAAAAAAGTCTGAAAGTGTGGTGCATCTGCTTAAGGAATTTGTCAATAAACCTGGCACTTTCTACCTTTATGGTCTCCATCCTTGGCATGTGACTTTGATTCTCAACTTGGCTTCCTCACCTGAACATATCTCACCTATGTGCAGGACAAGAAGAAGGACAAAGGCAAGACACACAAGACAAGAAGGCATTTGCCGGGTGAAACTGTCCCCTTAGTCAGTTTTCCAGAAAGACTCACTCCCTGCTACTATCTATATCTCTTTGGCCACTGTGTCACATGGTCACTCCCACCTACAAGAGGATCCATGAAGCTGAATATTTTATTCTGAAAAAATTCCTTCACACCCCCCAAAAAATCAAGGCTCTGGTAGTAAGAAAGAAGTGGAGAAAAGATATTGGGCAGACAACCAGAGATTTGTGCCATATATATATAATATCATAAGCAAACATTTGCACTTTTATTGGTAACCAATGACTGCAGTGGACTCCGTTACTGATCACAGGACACCAGTGAGACACTGAATTGATGGTTAAGAACATCTGACCTACAGGATAAAGTTCAAACCCCTAAATATGTAATGAAGGATCTTATCAATTTGACATTAGCCCACTTAATCTATTTTCCACCATCTCTAGCCCTTTGCTTCAGCCACACATAGCTTTTCTTCATTTTTAAATGCATCGACCTTCACTCCTCCGTGTTTTATACTTGTGTATTTTTCTTTGCTTAGAAGACCCTTTTCACCTTCTCTGTCTGGTAAGATGATATTCATTCTGCAAGACTTAGTCCAAATACCATCACATCTTTGCAAATGTCCTTACCTGTCTTGGTCAGATCTATTTTTGGTGCTTTCTAAACACCCCCATTAGCTCACTTGTCATTATTTGCTTGCATATTCGTCACTACTGACAATGCTACGGCCTCTTAGAGAACGAGGACTATAATTTATTCAACTCTCTCTACCCTGCCTCCTGCAGTTCCTGGAATATGCTCAAGAAACCTGCTTAAGGAAAAACATAACTGAATATTATTTCCAATTGTAGATGACCTATGAGGAGCTGAAGTGACCTGTTCTCACCGTAGTCAGTAAAAATGCACTGATCTATGGCTCTTAAATCTCAACCTCAGTGGATTAATGACTGGTGGCAAAGTATGGAAGAGACAAATAGTGTGGGTTTTTTTTTTGTCTTAGTTGATGATACAATTCAGCAACTTAAAAGTTTTTTCCTTTTGTCTTATATTACCTGTTCTGTTATTGAGAACTATTCAGTTTTGTCTTTCTTTGTACACAGTTGGAGACAACAGTTTGTACCCTCAAAAAGCCTACTGTTTAGGGCCGGCCCTGTGGCTCACTTGGGAGAGTGCGGTGCTGGTAACGCCGAGGGTGTGGGTTCTGATCCTATATAGGGATGGCCGGTGCACTCACTGGCTGAGTGTGGTGCAGACAACACCGTGCTGAGGGTTGTGATCCTCTTACCAGTCAAGAAAGAGAGAGAGAAAAAAAAAGCCTACTTTTTAAGGGAAGAAAAGACATAGTTAACTCATACTGATTTGCATGATATGGAAAGACATTATTAGTTTATTAACTTTTAGGCTGTTTACTGGCTGGGGTATTTATACTTGTCAAATATTTAGTACTTGTCATTAGAGTGAGTCTAGAAGCAATAAGGAATTGGGTGAGGATACAAAAGGAAAAGAGAGTCAAGAAAACAACAACAACAACACAAAATCAGACAAGTGGTTATAGTAGACATGGTGAATTCCTGGTATGATGTCTCCTGCTCCCCCTCCTTCTTTGAGTGTATGGGGTGCAGATATCACTAACCAATCAAAATACCATTTCCACCTGAGTCCAGACATGGCCTCAGAATATGTCTCAACTCTACGAGGCTCGCAGATGTCTTCTATCAATGAAGGAAGGAAGTCAGCCCATCTTTCCCTCATCAATGCATTCTCCATGAGGTTGTTTAGATCAATGCACTCCTGTGGCTGGGCAGAGAGTGTTTTCCTGACTGCTTTTACAAAGTGAAGACAGTATTGTGACCCCACATTGAGCTTTCAGAAACTTTACTGTCAAATCTCTCAAGGACTGGGTTCAGTGTCTTATAGTCATGAAATCCCCCAAACACCCCATCTGTACTTGCCTCCTATTTCCGCAAGAGAATGAGAGGGGCCAACCTACTCACAGACTTTGTGAGGAGGGAAGACACTGACACATCCTGAATGGCAGGCAATACACTGCGTGCTTTGTATTTACATATTTTTGTTTTTATAAAAAGTGCACGAAGTCAGTATTATTGCCCCCATTTTACAGATAAAAGCCTCAGAGAAATTAAGGATTTGCCTAAGCTCTCACAGCTGATAAGTGATAAAGATGAGATTCAACCTCAGATCTGTGACACCTAGCATCATGCTATTGGACTCTGGGGGGTTAGTTGTTTCCTTAGGAGTCTTGATAAAATCTGCTTTTTGGCTTCTATTCATACCACTAAGTACTTATGCTTTTGATAACAGACTTGAGCTTTAACATTATACTCTCTTGAGTCTTGCAGATGATGGAGGCAGATGGAAAGTGGATAAATGTGGACTGGATATGTATTAGAAGCAATCAACCTATTTAGGACTTCATGCCAATCAAGTGTAATTCTGACCCCCTGAAGACTATCTTGATGTAGATGGAAAGTATATGTAGGTTTAATTTTCCTGTGTCTCTTTTTCTGCAGGGCATCGTCCATATCAGGTGATCACTGCCCGAGTTCATCCAGGAGAGAGCAATGCCAGCTGGGTGATGAAGGGGGCCTTGGAGTTCCTGGTCAGTAGTGACCCTGTGGCTAGGCTCCTGAGGGAGAATTTCATTTTCAAGATCATCCCCATGCTCAACCCAGATGGTGTCATCAATGGCAAGTATGTAAGGTATTTACGTTACCATAGTAATGCATTGTGGTTCACTCAGGGGACGTGATTGGAGAGGTCTTGGTACTCGGGCAGGAATAAATCCTCCTGAGCTCTTGTTATCTGGTCCTGATAACGCACTGTACACACATGTTGATGTCAGTGTCACGGTTTCTTTAAATAAAAAGGTATAGAATCGTAGGTAATTAATGATAGAGGAAGTAATCTAGTCCAACACTCTCCTTTTGCAAAGGAGTAAATTGGTGTCCAGGGTAATGAAACCACTAGCCCAAGACAGGTGATGTGTTAGCAGCAAAGTTAGGGCTCAAACTGATTTCTTCACAGTTAAGACCAATGCTTTTATTCACTTATTAATGTTTACTACAGAGGAATCCTTATTTTCAATGTATTTTACTGAATTCTGGATATAGCTATAATAAGGGTGTCACCCTAGCAAAATAAGACTGAAAAAGAGAAGGTTAGGGCATTTCTTCTCCTTACCCAGACCGAAATGTCCCTTTGGAATGTATAATGGGAAAGATGATTCCCATGTCTGATAAGGTCTGTTGGAAAGAGTCAGCATTCTCAGGGTTTGTGAGCTGAGGCCCAGATGTCAGGTCCCCAAGGTTGCATGGCCAGTGAATGGGGGGGTGGCTGGGGGCAGGATTAACATTCACAAATACCTGTCTGAAACTTTGTGAACAAAGAATAAAGCCCCTTCCTATGGGATTCTTTTTATTGCAGGAATGGAGTCTGCATCCTATGAAAAAACGGAATATAGGATAAACTGGAAATATTAAAAGAAAATATAACTTCAAAAGCTACACATGAAAAAATGTATTTATAATTTAAAATATCAGTTTTAAAGAAACAAAAACACAAACTTAGAAAACAGGAAATAGAGCAATATTAGAAAAGTGAAATGGAAGAGATAAAATGAGAATTACAAGGAAATACTCAAAAGAAAACAAAAACTTCAAAGAGATAAAATTGAAATGACATAATAAATAAGGATGATTTTAAAAAGATGAAATCGTTATTTATTTCTTTAAGAAATTAAATGTTAAACAGCTGAGAATAGACTAGCTTTAAAGGGGAAGCACAAAACTAAGATAAGTTGAAACTGTTAAAAATATAAAAATGATAAAATATAAAAAGAGGAACAGCATAAATTCCAGGTAATGAAATACGTTAATCTATGCCAAATGCAAGCAAGTCAAAGCTACAAACCATAAAAAATTATAATAGATGGAAAGAAAAAAGGAAAGATAACTAAGGCACCCATGTGTTTCTAACATGTCATGTTCTCCTAGCTTAGCAGTTTCCAGACTTCATTTATTTATTTATGGTGGAGATTGTTTGGGGGCAGGATCCCTCCTCTTTCCATATGGTGATTGGTTGGCCTTCAAGCACGTGTGAGGATTAGGAGGCCAAATCTTTCACCAAGGAGCATCAATCAGGTCTCTGGCAGTAATTAGACTTCTTAGGTCTCAACCTGGACAAGGCCCCACAGCAGTGTTCTCTGGTTAAAGAGAACTCAGCTGGCTCCTGCTATGTGCTCCTTTAACTTGGAGAAGAGCTCTGGGACATCAGTAAATGGCTGCTCTCTGCTTGAGTGGCCAAGGATTTTATTAGCAGGCTTTCTCAGCCTAAGTAGATGGGAAACAGCTCTGCAATGCATCTTGAGGGACATGATCCCATTTCAACATTTTCTCTTCCAAGTTGGCTCTTTCCTGAAGTCTTTCCCTCCATTGAATTGTCTAGGGTCTGATAGAGAATGGAATGAGTGCTGGATTTGGAACCATCACTCCAGCTGGAAATTCTGTCCTACTCAGCTTCCTCTTCTGTTGGAAGAGGAAGACAATGTGCTCCCTGTTGACCTTTCTGGGAAAAGGTCTCATAAGCCCAAGGCAATGTTCAAGTGCAGGGATTAAGTATTGTTGTTTCTTCCATTTCAAATGCTCACAGCTCCAAATTAGAGGCTTGATCCAGTCACTGAGTATCCTCCTGGCCTGGACACACATATTTCCAGGTCATAGCTGGTTGCTTGAGCTCCCAAACAGCAGGCCAGCTTTTTCTCAGTGACACTGGCATTCATCATCATGACCATTAATTATTATGACTAAAATTATTCCTTTCATTTATACAGAGTCTTTCATCATGGAGCTCCAGGTACTTTGTAGATTGTTTGGATCACCCAAACAATTTTGACTGAAAGGAACTTGGAAATCATGGTGCTATTCTACTGATAGGAAAATCCACATGTCCTAGCACATCATTAAGAAAAGGCTTGAGACTGCGTAACATCTCAGAATAATCTGTCCCTGAGCCCTTCTTAGAACACATCTAACGTATGGTTTACCTAACTTCCACTTGAGCTTTTTCTGTGATTGATGTTCCATTTCAGGGCATGCCCATTCCATCGTGTATCATTAGGTGGATTTGTGTTTTACTGTGTCTTGATCTCTGTCCTGTGAGTTTCACCTGTTTTAGGCAGTCTGCCCTTGGGGTATCCCATGGATAAAATCTAATTCCCCCTGTATATTCCTGAACTTCCTCATGTGCAATCCTTTTCAAGCTTAATGCAGTTCACCTAAACATTGTTTATGACATTGTTTCTGATGTTCTATCTTTATTGATTTTCTCTGGACACACTCTTATTAATAGGCTTCTTAAAGGTGATAGAAATGCCATGTGTGTTGTCTGATCAGCAAAGACGGAATCTTTGCATAAAGATGAGAGAACCTAAACCTGAACTTGGCACTTAACCTGCCCGACTGTACTTTTCCTTCACAAGTAATCATGGGCCTCCATGGAGCTTGTGAGAATATGTAGAAGTAGAGTAGTTTCGTCTTGTAGTGATGGTAATGGAACCTCTGAGGATGGCTGGGAAATTCTGATAACAGTGGTCAGGGACACAAAGCCAGAATGTTCTAGCAAAAATATGGAGGGTCTTGCCAAGCCAAAGATCTCTTAGCAACACATATCTGAACAGGAAAAGAAAATACAAAGATGAATCACTAAGTTCCAAAAGAAACAATTTACTGTCTTGCTGGCCTGGTAGTTTGTATTGAATTGGGCTGGGTTCTACAGTGGTTTCTTGACTCTCGTCATAATCCTTCCCAAAGTGGGGTGAAATAGAATGGGGAATCAACAAATTGGGATAGAGCAAAAGTGGTAATGGTGGCTTGATTAGAGTGGGAAATGGGGAGAAGGCAGGTGATTCCTGAACTGCTTAGAAGGTAGATAAGATGCGTAAATGGGGACAGGATGAGGAAGAGAAAGAAGTCTAGCATGATTCCCAATTTTTTAATTTTGTTTGTTGTTTGGTAGCGACAAAATACTTTTTGTAAAGTCAACACGCTGTGTAACATTTTATTCACAGGAGAATCAGGGTATATTGACTCAGAGTATATACAACTCTACAAACTTGATTGTTTTCTTCCGAGGTCTTTGTGGAACAGAAGCAAACAACAATAGAGAGCGGAGGTCCTTTGATAAATATACACACCAAGGTATTAAGAAGTAATAGCTGAGTGCACTTGACTAAGCAAATCAAAGTACAAAAATCAGATAAAAAGTCTTGACAATTTTAACAATCTGAGACCATTTAAAGTGAGTGCCAATAGTCTTTTACTCCACTCTGGATTACAAGGGCTTTACTTGACCACAATAAGAGCACTCATAGAATCTATTTAAAAAAAATTATTCAGCATCTTTTATGGGCCAAGAAAGAACCTAGTTTTTTTTTGCATATACTGCATTATTTAATTGTCACTACGGCCCAACAAATGTATGTGCTTTTCTATGCAATTTCTAGGTAAGAAAATTTAAGCACACAAGGGTTAAGTCTTGATGCAGTTTAAACAGCTGGTGTTACAGAGCCAGGACTAAAACTCATCTATCCTATACTACTTTGCTATAGAGATTTAGGGAATTAGAATAAAAGACTATTAAAATGTTTTAGCCAGAAAGATTCTTGTATTTTATTTAGTTCCAGTCCTTCAAATGACAAGGAAACTGAGACCAAAGAGGTAAAATGAGCTATCGAAGATCACATAGTTCAGGGCAGAAGTGGCATGTGAAATTGTCTGTATAATTAAAAAACACATTCCCACAGACATATACATACACACACACACCCATCCCAGGTTATATGGTTAGCTTATGACAGAGTTGGGATTTGATCCCAGTCTGTCTAGCTCCAAAAGCCTCGTTCATTTAGTCCATCAGCTCTTCCTGACCTTGGAGCGAGATACAAATAGAATCAGCCCCGTCAGCAGATAGACTCTCAGATTAGTCTTGATGACCCAGACCTTCATATTCAGGATGCCTGGAATGAGCCAAAGCACAGCCTTCCCAGCTTTCTGACATTTTGGCCCAGGATGAATAAATTGGTTCATCCTCAGTTCCCCTTTATGGTAGGTGAATTCCCAGCTTGGCTTGGTCCTCAACACTCCACCTTGTTCTGCCAGCTTTCTCCATCAGAGGATAAATCCTTCCCTGTTACTGCCAGCTTTTGTCTGTAAACACCACCCAGCTGACTTTGAATATTTATTTTCATGGGGCTCCTGTTACCCTGCCCATGCCCTAATATATTTTTGCTCAACTCTTTAGGATCACAAGGGGCTTAGATCATCTCCAGTGGACTCACTTCTTCTTTGGGCTGAGCTATGCCTCTTCCTTCGCATTTTGACCTAAACTCTGCTTTTTTAATGTGTTTATAGACTCTTCAATGTAATAACAGGTAGCAGTGGTTCTCAGACTTTTGGATTTCCCAGATCGGTATGTCAGTTTTTCCTTTTATTTGAACATGTAAGTATGGAAGATACTCTCTGAGCTCCCAAACAACAGCCCAGTGAGAAATTTAATCTCATTCGTTCCTTGATCCACCTCTTCACCTGCATGGGATCATACAAGTAACCCAGGAGCATGTGATGCTGGATCTGTAGATCACAGCAGTGACCACTTGCTATCTGCACCATGACACATGGTGCTGGTGCCCACGAAGGCTTTTCTGTGGGTAGGGAGCAGTGTACCCATTAAGTGAATTGGTTATCCCCATTGTCAATCACCCCAACAGAAAAAACCTGGAACAGAAAAAGATGCCTGAAAAATGGCTCCTTCAGGGAAAGAGAAAATTCTCCTGAGCTTTAAACTGGAGAGACTCTGATCTAACCAGAGAGTCCCTGTTAGTGATAGAGGAAAGATGGCACCTGTCATGTGGAGTAGGCCAGAAGAGAATTCTTAAGTGGCCACTTGAGAATGAGAACAGCTATATCAGTTTTAAATTTTCCTTGAATAGTTATCTCCTGTTATATCATTTACTCTTTAGTTAAGTGTTAATGAGCCTTTCAGGCTTGTTTCAGCTGAGCCACTGAGATTTAAAGAAAGCGTCTATGCCCAAGACTGGTGAAGGAGAAAAGCGGCAGTTGTACTTAGTGAAATTTGCAAGGGGACAGTGACTAATATATGCAATAACTAATACGTTCTAAGCTTTGTGCTCAGTAAAATTGGGACATTAAAAAAAAAGTTTTGTTTTCTAATTATCAAGATGATACAAGATACAGCCAAGATAATAGGTGTTTCAAAAATGAGATTTAATACAGGAAATTGGTTCACACAAGTGGTAGAAGTCTAACAGTTGAAAAGGGGGAGGCTAAAGAAGCCAAGAGATGAACTGCAGAGGCAACTCCCTCTTGTAAGGATAAAGAGAACAAAGGGGAGAGGTGGAGTCACCAGAACTTGGAAGCTTAAGGGGTTCCATGAGGCTGATGTTTGGAACTCTGAGAAGGGGCTGACCTGGCTGGGGTTCAATGGACCAGGGGGCATGGAAGGTGAAGGAGTCTAGGGTGGCCTGTATCCAAATGGCAAGGTGACCTTTTGGTCCCATCTGAGAGAGTGCAGCAGTCTTGGTGCTGTGAGTGCTCCAGAAAGAAGCTGAGGTTGAACTGCTCACCTGCAGCTGCTCCAGCCATATTAGTTGGATTTGGAAAACAGAAAGGGTCTCCTTTTCTCCTTCCTTTTGCCTTCCTATGTCTCTCTAGTACCTCTCGTTAGCAGATCCTACTGGGAAAGACAACTGGCAAGGGAGTCAGCACTGTAGTTTGCAGAGTTTTGACAACAGGTGAAAATAAGCCCAAAGCATCTATGTACTGAGTGCCCGACATGCACTGCACTGTGCTTAGAACTTTGTATGTATGACTTCTTTGTTTTCAAAAACACAAGATGGTTTTATTGTCTCCAGTGGAAAAAATGATACATCATTATTGTAGAAAATACAATATGTGTAGAAAAAACTTAAAGAGGAACTATAAAAGCACCCAAATTCAGGACTACTGCATTGCATAATTCTTTTTAAAAAAAATTTTAATTAGCATATTCATTGTTACAAATCATACTTACTCTTTATGCCCCTTATCTAATCTCTTCCCTTCCCCCTCCCTCTCCTCTTTCCCCCTCCCCCTCCCCTCTCTATAAACCATAGCTTTGTTCTCTTCATCTGAAAGATGAACTTTTCCTCTGTTGGTTTGTTGCCGACATGATCTGTCCAGTACTGACACAAGTGTGGTCAAGTCCTCCCTATAGTCATAAATCAGATGCTTCCTCTATTACTCTGGGGTGTGCTTTGTAGAGAGAGAAGACCTCTTTTTTTTCAGTCTCTGCTGATGCCTCTTCTTGTGTCAATGCAGTTGAGAGTCTGGTGTACCATCTGCATGGTGGCTGTGACTGCTGCTATAGAGACCAGCCGCTTTTGCAGCAGCCATGGCAATTGCAGTGGCTATAGAGGGATAAATGGTGTTTTGGTGTGCTCTTTACCTGGTTGTGTCTGGGTTTGTCTTCCCCTGGCTCCACACCTCAGGACCCTGGTGAGCCCTGAGCAGTGGCAGCAGCTTGCCTAGTTGCAGCGGGGTTTGGCTTGCATTGCATAATTCTAAGGGGCAACATTAACATTGTAATTACACAGTGCCTCTAGAATTTTGTAACGTGGAGGCTTTTCCTAAATCAAGCTGCCCAGAGAAAAACACTGTTGGCAAGTTGGAGAAGATCCTTTAGTTACTTGTCTGTAAACAGCTTCGGGTATATCAGCCATTTCTTTAAATATATTTCTATAGCCATACCTATCTTAAACTTTCATAAGTTAATGTATTTTGTAGTATAGTTTATAAACTAACAACATCTTTCTATGGCAAAGAATACAAATGATATTGTCAATTTTTAAAATAGCAATCTCATAGTATTGATGGGCCATAATTAAACAATTTTCTACTTAAACAATAGGCCCATGAATATTCAGATATTATTATTCTGTTCTTAGTGAATTTCTCTGATCATTTCTTTAAAATAACTTTTCAAAAGTAGTCAGTTTAGTCAAATGTTATGCATACTTTATATCTGATACATATTATTACCAGATTACCCTCCTTTGAAAATTCACAGATAATCTTCCTGCTATGAATGGATGTGAGTGCCTGGTTCTCATGCTTTTGTTAACACTGTACATTATCAACATTTTTTTTATTTTTTGTCAATCTGATAGGATAAACTTAAGGTTTTCTTTTTCTTTTTTTATACTTATAACATCTAATTATTATAACTACTTGAAAAGATAAATTTTTCACTCCCATTTTGCAGACTTAAAAAAAAAACAAGCAAAAGGAGATTGAGTGACACACTCAAGGTCAGTCACATCTAGTAAGTATCAGAGTCAGGAATTAAAGTCAAGTTTGTCTGGTTGCAAAGCTCATGTCCTTTCTACTAGGCATGCAGCTCCACCATGTCAAAGCTTCCAGACAGTCATCCTGGTGACTCTCCTCTTGAATGTTTCTAGCATACAACTTGGGGAGTGATAAATGCCTGATATATGTTAAGTCCAACGCTGGGTGTACGTGATCTTTCCAAAATGTGGCCCTTCAGGTAAGGCCATTCCAGACCAGAGGAATGGAATGGCCTTGCCTTAGTATTCTTCATTTCCTCCTCCTCCTTTTAGTCATCATTCACTGTCTTGAAAGAACTACTGGGGACACGTCAGGAAGCCTGGTTTTATGTCTGGGCAGTCTCCAACAGGCTATGGTTTAGTAAGCATGGGGTCTGCAGATCTTTTCAAGCTGGGAAGATTTATGCTCTTAGGATTCTCAGATCATGTCAAGAATGATTCTCTCTTCCATAGATTCACTGGTCCTTGTTTGGCTTCTGCAGCATACTTTTCCTGTTTGCCTTGGGTGTGTCAATTCTGCGGTGTTCCTCTGCAAAGCAAGGGCAGAGGACTAGGGCTTCTCTGCAGGAGGGAGTAGGAGGGACAGGAAGAGTCAGGGGAGACCGGTAAAGACAGAGACAAACTGGCTGTCAGACGGTCAACCTCCTAGTAGGTGTCTCTCTGTCTATGTCTCTTTCTCTGTCTGTAACTCAGAAAGACACTGTGTCTCCCTCTCTGAAGATTTAGATGACCACAAACTGAAGAGCCTGTAGGAGAAAGTTGTATGTGTTCTGTGGCCTCTGGGAAGATGAGTGGTTGGGTCCATATTCTCTGAAGACATTATGCCGACGGTGCTGCTGACATGACATGAGAGTACTCCTCCGTGAACTCTCATTCCAAGGTTTCAGCTCTAGACTTCTCTTGGAGAGAGGCCAGGGCAATCCAAAATTCCTGCTGTGGCATCCCTCCCTGAGTTGATTGCTATCCGAGGATCATAATCTTTTGCAGTTAAAGCTTAACCTGTACTGTTCATCTGTTCCATCAACAGAACTCAATTGCTCTTCCTGGTAGCTGACATAGAAACTTAACTTTCAAAGTGTACTTTTAAATGTAGATTGTTTTGCTATTTTGTACTGTTTGGAACAGAGCAGAGTTATTAGTAGATGGACTTTTGCTTTATTTTTTTTTTTAAGAAAAATTTAAGATTTTGGACATAGAGCAGAGGTTGAGTGTTTGGATGAAAATGTCAAGCTGGATTCTGCTTCTGCCCTGTTTGCTCTTATGTTAAGGGGCTGTGAGGGGATGTGGGCAAAAGGTCTTCTATCTCTTTCTTTTTGCATTACTTTCCTTATATTTGAAAATTGGAAAATTTTTTAGTCTGATCCAGAAGAAGTTTGAGGAATTATAATTTTCTCCATCTACCTTCTGCCCTCATTGGGAAAAAGTAGGGACAGAAGTCTCAGTTCATGTTAAATGCTAAGATACTCTTAGACAAAAAATGGAGCATTTATAGGAATATTTTAATCTTATAGCTTTTGTTTATAACTTTAACAAATTTAAGATAGACACATATTTACTTAAAAAAAAGATGTAGAAGTAACGGTTTTCTGCCTTAAATTCTTTCCTTGTAAATGTCTGCCAGTAATGCTCAAATCATGATCTGTTGGGAATTTGCAGGACATCCCTGATCCCTCTTTTGACAGTGGAAGGAGGCAGAGAGACCCATACAGAATGTGGCATTTACTGCAACTATCCAAACGTCTGTACATAAACCATAGGAATTGTGTGGGCTTAGAGAACATTTGAGGGTCCTGATTCTAGAGGGAAATACGACACACTCAATCTTGCTGATGAACTTGTTCATAGAGATCCAAATGGAAATGATTTGCTCTGGGAACTCTTAAGGTCCTGCTGCTAAGTCATTTGCATAGTACTAAATGATGCATTGTGCTGCGGCTGGGTTCTGGAAGTGTGTTCCCAAGGGCTTCTTTGCTCACAGCCCACTCCCACCACCACCTGCATGCAGAGAGGGAGTCAGGAGCTTGAAGACTCCATTTGCCTTCCTCAGACATTGCAGTTCTGAATAAATATTGCTATTTATTATTCCCAAATTTAGGGTTATTAATTATATCAGCATAAACCTAATTTATGCCATCATAAACAGCGATAATAAATGCTGCCAAATGCTAATACCCAGCACTTGCCAACTGTGCCTGTAGTTGATGGGTTTCCCCCCTCACTTCCCAGAAGCATTAAATTAGAAATGATTCAACATTGCAGAATCATTGATCAAGTTGGGGCTGAGGCTCTTGGGGGAAATGCACTTGTTTTGTTAAATGCTTTTCTCCCTCACTGGCTGGGCAACTTCTGGTGTCTGTCCTCATTCCAGACAGGAATGTTTCTCGATCCTTCTCCTTCTCCAGTCCTCTTGTAGGAGGAAGAAATGGGGGCAGGGAAGCAGGGATGGAGGCAGGTCCACGAGCATCTATTTTCCTCTCTCAATTTCCCTTTCAGACATCTGTCTTCTTCGTCTCCCCACTCTTAATGCTTTCTTTCAACATACACTTAGAAGCCTTTATAAAGCAAACCCTTGAGTGTGATACAGATTTGTCATTTCTCAATTTCCATCACATCTGCCATGTATTTAGGGATGTATGTTATGTGGCTCCCTAAAATACACAAAAGTCCATAACTAGAAAAATAGGAAGCACAGCCCTGACAACCCCCATGAAAACTGAGGATGCTTTTTCTTTTGTTATTTACCCTCAGGGGTGTTCTGCTTTTGTGAAGGAAAAGGGAGAGTCTATCCCCTTGTTGTTAGAGTCTATTCCCTTGTTGTCATCAGCTTTCTCAAGTGGAAACAATTTTTGCTTTTCCTTTGTTCTCTCTGGATTTTGCTGTTTTTCCGTCTGTGATGATTGTGATAGTGAAGTAGTGTGGAGGATTCCGACCAGGCGATCAGAAAACTCCGACTTATGTCAATACTGGCTTCTTTCCAGCTGTGTGGCTTTGGACAAGTTAGTTAACCTCTCTGCTCCTATTTCTTCAGGTTATAAAGAGGATAGTAACCACTGACCACTGCACCTCGCCTGGTTAGTATTGTGATCAAATACCAAAGGACTTCGAAACTGTTAAGCACTGTAAAAAAGTAAGGGTTTCTCTTATAGTGTTCTGATGCCTGTATTCCAATGGTAGGCCATTAAAACTCTTCTCAGTGGCCAGGCCAAGCAGGTTGAATGATCTATATCCTGCTTTTCATTTCTCACTTTCTCGAAGAGATCCAGGATAAGCCATGGCAATGGGGTAGAAATTCTGCAGAGGGAGAGATGATGTCAAAGGTGAGAAAGGCACACACACACACACACACACACACACACACACACACACACACACACACACACACACACACACACACACACACACACACACACACACACACACACACACACACACACACACACACACACACACACACACACACACACACACACGCACACATATAATTAATACTTTGATTGTCCTTGTGATTTTGGAGTGAGTGTAAGACTGAATACATTGTACAAAAAAATACAGTAGTAGAGAAAGCTTAGAAATGAGGAGTTCAGCTAATGCGCTTTTTCCTCTTCACATTTAATCTTTAAATAAATAGATTTAGTTGGCCCATTGGAATGGACAAGACACCTGGCTTCCTACTTTTAGAAGCCAGCCTACCATCAGCTTCATCAAGGCATCTCCAAGAGCTTTTCAGAGTGTCTGTGGTCAGTGGAGTCCATCTTCGCAGTCTGGGCACTGTCTCTCTGGTGTACCCAAGTCTCAGGATCACAGAAATCCAGGTTCCTAGAAAAATGTACCCCATAGGAACCAGACGGAATTGCACCTCCAAGACAAGCATTGGGGAATTGTCTTGGAGCCTTATCCTCTCTAGTTCTGGCAGACCAGAGTTTATAACAGAAAAGTCAAGGCAGCACATAAACATTGATAATGCCGATCTGCCCTTCCTGCCCTGACTTGCAGGTTACCATTTTTTTTCTTGGTTATTTTTCTCTCTGAGCTACCCAGCTCTTTTGAATTATTAGCCTTATTCCTTCATTGCCCAGCTTCCTTCTTGCAAATATGCTCCGACACATCTTCACTCCACAGGAAACACTTTCTTTTCTATTTATAGCTTCTCCCTGTTCCCCACCCTTCCCCCTGGCCCAATAACTAATGGCTAAGGGGATAAACAAGAAACATAATTCTTTATGACTATATTTATTATTATTTTTGTTACTCTGTACAGTAATATATAGATATATAACAACAGGGAAACATATCTTATTACTAAAGTAATTACAATAAATAAAAAAATAACTGAGAGTGGAGCTTATGCAAAGGGGCATGTCAGGGGAGCGATTGCAGCAGGATTTTAGAAATTTAATTTGCTAGCGCCAGTCTCTGCTGCTATGTTGATGCCCCACTTAGGAGATTGTGTCTAATTAGAGAGTGGTTGTTATTGCTCTTTGAACACACCCACCCCTAGCTGACTTATGCCTTGTGTCTTTAAGGGGAAATTTGGCCCAGGGAATCCTTTGAGAAATCTCCTTGTCAGCAGCCCTATGCTGGGAACAGCACCATTTAGCCTGTTAAGTTGCATCGTCGTCAAAGCCTGGGAACTACAAAAAATTACTTGGCATCTTTCCATCTGACCGTAGATAAACCCCCTTTAATTGGCCCACATATATGTGCATTCACCCCATCACATGTAGATCTCCACATGGAAGTCACACTGCATTCCTTAGTAAGTAATATATGCTGGTGCTGACCAGTCTTAGAGTTAGATGTCTTTCTTTCCAGTCAATCTAATTTTATCCAAAAGTAATTTATGTGCATTTGTTCTTGTATGGTTCTCAGTGGAAATGTGGGGCAGTTATTTTCTTTATTAATTATGACTATTATCTTATTTATGATTGCCATCTTTCCAAGTCCTTTTTGATATTTGAATCACTTCTTTTTGAACCTAAATTGGTCTGCGTTTAGTCTCAGTACACAGCATTTTAACTATAGTATAATTGTCTCTGTGTAGTTTCCATAAACTCTCCCAAGTTATCCTTGAGTGTGGAAGACAGACAAGGCATGGCAAAATAGCTTTGACATGTCTATCAACATCATTTGTTAATATCACCAGTACCACATCAAACACATGTGTTAATTCATCATGTGGCCCTGTGCCTTCTCAGTTGTTCTAGGCAACTAGTCTTAGTCATCAACACATTTGAAATCTAGGACACAGATATGCAGCTCTTCCTCCACCAGCCACCACCATCACTGTCATTATCAACAAGGAAATGACAAATATCAATTAAGCATTTAACATGTACTTGACAATGCTAAACACTTCACATACATTGTCTCTTAATCCTCACTGCCCTTTGTGGTAAGTATTAATAATATCCTGACTTTAATAATGAGAAAACTGATATTTTAAGAACAAAATAATTATCCAAGTACATATGGAACACAGATAGTAATCAGGTAAAGAGGGTATTAAATCCAACTTTATTTCTTTTTAAAATTGTCATTCTAGAACCTACCCCCCCACCACTGCATTATTTATAAATCAGAAGTTATAGAATCTGTGATGTTAGAGTTGAAAGGTATCTTACATGTTGACAAATCCAGCCCCACTCTTTCTGTGTAGAAGAGAGAAAAAGGATGCCCAGTGCAGTCAAGTAGGTTCTTAAATCTCCACAATGTTAGAGCTCAATTTAGAGTCCAGGCTAAAAATTTCCCCACTGAATGGCTTCTACATGCAAGGATGACATATTTTTAACCTATGCAGACATTTATGTATACTCTTATGCATAATATTATGACACTTAGGCACGTAAAGAAGAGATAATTACTTTATTAAGACAGAGAATGCAAAGATCTCTGCATGGAAATGGATAAAATGTCAGAAGCCATTTAACCTGTTTATGATGACTTCTCAGAGGTGGTTGGATGTCAGAGGGAATTTTAAAAGGGAAGGCAATAGACCCTTGCAAGAAGAGCAATGGTATTTCCAGGCCAGCATTTCTTGGCCTGGTACTGGGGTACACTAGCAGACTGGTACTAGGAGATGTTTTACATAAGAGAGTGCTATGGTTCGAAAAATTCAGGAAATTTGAGGTAAGTAGACTTTTTAATTTCAGAATTTATCAGTTCTATTGAAATATTAACATGTGTGGAGACTGCAGGATAGGATAAAATACGTCGCATTTCCTGATCTTATTTGAGCAGGATCACATTTGTTGATGTACACCTAGGATATTTAGAGGAACATTCACAATCCCTTAACTTGGGCAGTGCAGCTCCAGGCTTTAAACTGAGATGCAGACATAAAAGGAAGCCTACTTATAAAGAAGCACATTAGCATTGTAGCTAAGAACACTTAGATTGGAGCAGGATTGTGTGTGTTTGTCACTTATTGGCTGTATGACCTTGGACAAGAAACTTGTCATAGGTTGGGTTATTTGGGAAACAGATTCTGAAATGAAGATTTGCTGGAAGAGGTTAATTGTGGTTTTTTTTTTTTTTTTTTTTTTGAACTAAAACAAGTTAGGGAATGATGAAAGCTGAAGTGGGCACTGGGTACTGTTGAATTATGATGTAGTTGTTATTACAGAGACCTCAGATGACCAATGGGGATCTCTACAGCTGGGAGAACCTTTCAGTGTCCCAAGTTAAGGCAAGTAGACTGAGACTTTCCTTTGTTCCCCCCACAAGTGATCAGCTTTTGAAAGTGGGCTGCCCTCAGGGAGGGGGTATAACGCTGGGCAAGGAAGATTTGTTTGCCTAGTGGCAATTCCTAGGGGAGTTACTAAGTCGTGAATCTTTGATCCTAATGAGTTCTTTGATCCTAAAGGGGTACTCTGAGAGACTCACCACAGCATCCACTGTGCTTCCATTTCTTTATTTGTAAAATGGGAATATTAGAGTCATGATGAGTTAAATGAGTTATTGTACAATGTGCCTGATATTTAGTAAGGCTCTGTGTTAAAATAATTAAGGTAAAAAATAATAACTAAGATACATACTAGTTATTTATCATAGAATTCATTCACAGTTTTATTTCAGACAATGAAAATTGAAAGAAAAAAGAGAATGTATTCTTTATTTCTAGTGAAGTAAAGACAATTTTCGTGCCTACACATCACTTATTTTCACACTGTAGGATTCTTCATAGTCTTTTCTTAGGCTTGGACAAAGAGGACATTAATGCATTTTCTGGTGTGTTTTTTCCCTAATAATATAAATCTCTGTGAAAAGAGTGGTCCTGTCCTTCACAAGGCACCCCCTTGGACAAACCAAAACAAGCAAACAAAATTGAGTCCAGGCCAAGATGCAAGGTGAATAGAGATTATGAAATATTGAGTAGTTCTGAAGAAGTCGATTGTGGTTTTGCATGATCTAAAGGGAACTGTGTTCATAAAGAGATGGCCTATTCTAATATGATGTTGGATGTTGATGCTAGCATAGCTGAGATCAAGGTATTTTTTTCTTCCTAAGTGCAGTGTTATGTGAAAATGTCCAAATCCTGGGCTGTACTTTCCAATGTCAGGGCAAAGAATTCCAGTGTTTCTGAGTCCTAATTAGGCTGGGCCTCTCTCCAGAAGGAGACTGCAGCATACTAATGCCAGTCATTTATGATAGTAACTCTGGGAACTCAGACAGCAAGACTCCCTTCAATAGTAATCAAGGCCATTGGAGTCCATCTGATCTAACGTGGGGAAGACTTTTTAAAAAATGAAATTCAATATCTAGCTATTAATCTAGCCATCTTGAGAATGAGTTATTGGGTGTTCTAATTCAGTGGATTTGGCCACTGAGAGGCTTAGCCACAACACATGTAATGTGATGGATATCCTCTGAAAAAAAAAAAAAACTCACTTTCCTTGGGTTGGTCATTTAAAGGCGTTGAATAGCATAACGTTGATTATATATCCAGAAGAGTATTTAGAATCATTTGGTTCAACACAGACTTTTATTGTACAGAAAAAGAAATAGGTTTGGATATTTGATGCTACTTATAGAAGTTTACCCAATTTCCTAGCATAGATGAGACAAAGTCAAAAGACAATTGACCCTTTTGTTCTACTGATATTTCCAAGAATGAAATTTCTTTTGGGCAAAAATTTTATTCTTATTATTCCCGAGGAAGATAGTGTGAGTTATAGATGAATATATTTCTATGATTTGATCATACAACCATGGAATATTAGGGAAATTAGCATCTAGTCCAACTTCCCATCCTGTGCTTAAAATTCCTTGATGACATTCCTGCGTGTAGCCAAACAGTCTGTGCTCTAGCACATCCATGGTGTGTGAACTTATTTCCTCTCATGGGAACTTATTCCATTTTTTTTTTGTGACTGGTAAGGGGATCGCAACCCTTGGCGTTGTGTCGCCTGCACCGCGCTCAGCCTGTGAGTGCACCGGCCATCCCTATATAGGATCTGAACCCGTGGCGGGAGCGTTGCTGCACTCCCAGCGCCGCACTCTCCCGAGTGAGCCACGGGGCCGGCCCTTCCATTGTTGATAGTGCTATTAGAAAGTCATTTCTTGCACCATGTTAAAATATCTCTCCTCAAAGCTTCTACCTGTAATACCATGGAGAATAAGTTGAACCACTTCTTTTTGGACTTTTACATAATTGAAGACTGCCCTCGTATCAATCCCGTGATATTCACATTCTCTAGGGTAAGCACCTGTGGTTCCTTCAACCACTTGTGATGTGTGTTGGATCCCTCCACAATCCTGATTACTTCTGAATTACCTCATTCGTTAATTTGATAAGTGCTTAGTAAACATCTCCTAGGTGAAAGACATTGTAAACCTGTGCATATAATGTTGAACAGAGCAAGCGGTTGACAGTACAGAGGTGGAATAAAACAATTAAAAGCAGTATGAAACAGTGTTAGAAGTGATCTGATGGCTGTTAGCTATACAGATTCCCAGAGAAAGGGCATCTAATTTAGTCCTGGGGTCCTGCGTGACTTCCTGTGGTACCTACATTGAAAGATGAAGGAAGGAAGGGTTAGCCAATAGCTAAGTGTGTGTGGGACAGTAGAGGTAAAGAGGTATCAGAACTTTCTACAAGAGAAACTAGCATGTTTAGAAACCCCAAAATATCTAGGTATGTTATGGTGGCAACCTTAAATTCCCAGATGACCACTGTTGTCATTCTGAAAACATAACTGTTATTCATGAAGCCTGAAGCATGAACCCTTAAGCTTTTTTGATGACCTAATCCTATTGCTAACTCACTTTCAGTTTATTGTCAAATAAAGCCTCTACATCTCTTTTATATTAGTTACCACCGACCTGAATGTTTCCTGCTGCATCACTGTGTAGTTGATCAGGATGGATCAAGTGCTTGAACTCACACTTATCCCATTTCATCCGATTAGATTCCATCCTTATGAGACTTCTTTGGATCTTGAGTCTGCCGTTCATTTCAATTGACTATGTCCTAATTTACATGGAGCCTTCATAGCTGATGAGAATTTCTTTTATCTTTTTACCATGTCATTGATACATCTGTTGAACTTGAGTGAACTAAGGACAATATACTAAAAGACATACCGCCAAAGACAGGTCCATTTAGTTATGATCATTCAACCACTTTCTAATCCATTTTAGTGTTGCCATTGAACCCATTTTTCTTATATAATTTGCAGGGATATCTTGAGACTTTTGCAAAGTCCTCACTGAAGGACTGTTAAACTCTGTCTCCTTATCTAATAACCTGTCAAAGTGTGAAATGAAGTTGGGTTGGAACACCTGGAATGATTCACTGAATTGTTCTTGGTGATAGGTACTGGTGTCTATTATTTCTGCTTCTTTTTCTAAGGGACCACAAACTTTCCTGTTAATATGTTCCAGAATTTTGCTGAAGAACAGTGTTGAGCTCACTGGTTTCATGTGCCATTTTTTCCTTCTTCATCTCTAGTCTTCACGATTTTTCACAGATCACTGACATTGTCTCAAGGTAGGGATGGGCTTAGCCAAAGCCTTTGAAGAGTGAAGGGAAGACCCCAGCCCCTGACTTAGGATGACTCTTACAGCCACCTCTCATAATTGAGAGCTTGCAGCTCTTAGTTATCTCTGTCCCCAGAACAGACCATTCATCATGCTTGTCAGGATGATTTAGTCTGGGTATGTAAGAACTGCAAATCTTTTGACCTTAGTTCACTGAACTGATGTGTTACACATGGGTCAAAATCATTGTAGCTTCAGGTATTTCAATCTAGAAAATTATTTATGACACTAATCCAAATTATTTTACTTCTATAGACTTAATGCTCTGTGGTACCAACAGAGTTCCCTCTTGGATATGAGTAAGTCATAGATTGTAAAGATTGTCTTAACATTTTTTGATAGTGTGATAACATTACAAAGACTATGTTCGGCATATCTTAGATACTTTTTTAATATGAAAATGTTGTCCATATGTGGTAAACTTGAGCAGGGTAAATAGAAAAATTCAAGACTATTAATATAACTTGGGAAGAGAATTAAAGTCAATACTTCCTGTATAGGGTGGGAGACATTTTCAACAAAAACTGTTTCCTCCTCCAATTAAAATTCTGGCAATTTATATCAGTGATTTTTAAATAAGGTTGATCGTTGGAATGTCCCCAAAAAGCTTTCTTAAAGCACAGAGATCGGGGCCAGCCTATAGTTTCTGATTTCTGATTCTGACTGAAGAGAGGGAGCCTAGGAGTCTGAATTTTTATTATACTAGATAATTCTGATAGTAGGCCAATTCTTTACCTCTTGTCTATGTAATCTTTCTGACTGCCACACTTTCTGTCACACTGTCAGATGATTATAGAGAGAGGTATATTGACAAAAATTGTGTGTGTTTGTGTGTGTGTGTGTGAGAGAGAGAGAGAGAGAGAGAGAGAGAGAGGGAGGAATCATAAAAATAATACATATGGAGAGAACTCACCAAGAGAAACAGGGAGAAAGAAGCCATCCCCATGTCAGAGGCAGCAAACATTTTTTTTTCAAAGCATTCACTGGAGTAGGAATGGGCTTTGTCACATTCTCCTATACAGTAGAACACATGTAGTAGAAACTAGGAACCAATACAGAAACAAAGCTAACTAAGACTCTGTATTTAGAAGTTGAACACTGAAGATTTGTAAACTGAAAGACTGAGAATTCTCTGGTTATGTAAAATCCCTCATATGAAGGAATATCAGCTCTGCCATGGCAGGTGTGGGACAAATTAGCAGGAGTACAAAAAAGGTTAGTGCACAACCTAAAACCAACTTTTCCAAAGAGGGGATTTTCACAGATTTAGGAAGAGAAAATTTTCTTAGCCAGATCTGTCAAACGATTTTACCTGTTCCATTGTGAATCAGAATAGAAGGTCATCCCAATATGCAGATTCTGTTATTGCGTATATGGTGTATGTTTTCTGTGTATCAATTATCTCCTCAAGTGAGCCCTAAGGGAAATTACATGTGGATCCACAGTGTGGGTTCATTTACATATAAACGACATTGTCTAAATCCTCCTGGTCCTAAGTAAAAGGGTTCCTTCAGGTAATATCAACCTGAACCAGATGGAACCAGCTGACAGCTAAAGCCTCAAACGTGGTGACCAGAGTGAGCAGCAGGAACGAACTATGCCCCTGCTAACTGCAGCCTGAAGGAGGCCTGTTCCGCTCTGAGAATACAATGTAAATATACCCATAAGTTGAAATCCTCCATGGATTGTGTACTAACACCGCTCAAATGGGGCTACTAAGCTATTTATTTTGTCTGCCTTGGTATGTATTCTGTATTTATTTAATTTAGTTTGAGTCAAACTGTGATGACTTAAGGAAAGAAATTCACCTCATGTTTTCTTTGTCATCAGATGACTTTGTTTTTGTCTGAGTTACTAGGTAGACACTGCATAAAAACACTTTTGCTGAGTAGAAGGAAAAAGAGGGATAGTTCATGGAGTGAAATTATAAAAGCTTCATTTTATAAGGATGATGACAAATGTGCTATAGGCCTTTTTGTAATATCCGTAACCAAGAAACAGAAATGGCATAAGGATGAATATTACTGTCTTTCATAATATATTTTGGTACATACTAGGTGTCATTAATTAGGCAATATTTCTATGTGTTTGAAACTAGGACATCTCCAGAGTCCTAAATGACATTTCTAGCTTTATGCTGCCATTCAGAGTCCTTTATGTTGTTTTATTTTTTAAGTCTTTTTTAAGCATTAAGATCCATCATTTATAATAAAACATGTTCTGCGATTTTAGTGCATGGTTTTTAAAAAACTCCTACTGGCATTTAGGAAGATTAACCATGCATAAAGTTTTGACCATTCGAATCAGTATTCACAGGGCAGCCCCAGTTTATATATGGCTTCCCAGTCTAATTATTCAGTAGTATGTTTTAGTCCATTTTTGTGTTGCTATAAAGGAATACCTGAGACTGGGTAATTTATAAAGAAAAGAGGTTTATTTGGCTTACGTTTCTGGGACAGCTGCATCTGGAGCAGGCCTCAGGCTGCTTCTATTCATGGCAGAAAACAGCAGGCAGCCTGCGGGTACAAGCAGATCACATGGTGAGAGGAAGCAAAAGAGAGAGAGAGAGGGGAGGCGCCAGGGTCTTTTAAATAACCAGCTCTCATGGGAACTAATAGAGAGAGAACTCACTTACTACCCCCACCCTCCAGGGAGAGCATTAATCCATTCATGAGGGATCTGTTCCCATGACTCAAACAGCTTCCAATACTGCCACATTGGTGATCAGATTTCCACATGAGTTCTGGGAGGACAATACACCCAAACTCCATCATAGTATGCCCTTGTACTCTCAAAGCTGTGGATAGTATATTATGCAGCAACCCTTAACGTGGTTAACAGAGTCACTACTAATTTGACTTTAACTTCAACACTAGTGATTTTTGCACTTGATTGGGTCTATTCTTTCCAGCTATGTCTTCTCCTGGGGTTGAAACTCATGTTCCCAAACTTTTCTTGGGATCCAAATGTGGTGAATATAATAACAGAAGTTGGCAAAGCATAAGGACAAGTATCCTCTCCCTTTTCCTTTCTTATCTTGACCTTGTAGAGAGAAGTAACATACAAAATGGGATGGATCTTAATATTTGTTAAGGTATCTGTGTCACTCCATCCTGTAGGTGATGGAACTGGGATTCAGAGAGTGTGGTTCCTATGCACAATGCATAGTTCGTCTCTTAGACCAGCACGCTTTTCAACTTGATCAGTATAAAAAAAAAAAAAAGGTCCTAAATAAACTCACTTAAAGGGACAGATCTGGAAAACTGAGCCAACGTGAAAGGAGAATTTTACACAAATTCAAATGAAACTCTGGACATTTGGAACCTTTATCAAGGGCAGCTTCTGGTTGAAAGGGTAGGACAAGAGGGAGCTCCAGGCATTCTTAGGAACAACCACAGTAACTTGGCTTGAGGAACCACTTCCATTACAGCACAATTAAGTACCCCAAGGTAGGGAAAATATATTAAAGGGAAGTACTCTAGAGAAGGCCAGATCTAAATCTTCCTTTTGATTATTTTTATTTTTTCTCATCTTTTTTCTATGTACACTGAGTTCTCTAACTGCTATCTTTGGAAACAATCTACTTCTTAGTGTCCTTATCGTCTATTGTACAATAACCAGTAGAATATGCACTATGTGTTTTCAGTATGTGCTTAATTGTTACTTTATGAGTTGATTTGAGTTCTATCTTTCCTCTGAGAAAACCAAGCAGGAGAAAATCTGTAAGAGGGAAGATTATGACTAGAATTAAGGACTCATATATTGACCACTGGGGTTGTCACTCAGGAGGGTGGATTAATAACAGAGTTCACGGAGTAATATGTAAAGGTCATTAACAGTACTTGGATTTCTACCTTCCTGTGATGAGTTAGGAATGAACTAAGTCTTTCAGAAAGCAAAGGATTACATGAAACACTTTCTTGCCTTGTGATTAAATAACTTTGCCCTTTTGGGAATTCATGTTCCCATCTATCACAGAAAGAAAGAAAAAATAATTGAAAAGTTCATTTTCTAAGACTTCCTGATTCCACAGTGTGTTCCAGAAGAGGCAGTGTATTTGAGATCAATGCTATGGACAAGTGAACACTGAGAAACAGAATAGCCACTGGAGGGAAAGTATGGTTGCTGATTTTATATGGGGTTATATAAACACATTAACAGTGACCTTTTACTTCAGTACGTCCTCTCACAAACACATTCCAAAGGGCACTCATTCCTTGGATTACTAGGTCATGAGAATCTTAGGTTTGGAATAGAAAACAGAGTGGGAGGTTCTCTGTTGGGAGGTTCCGATCGTACTCTGAATGGTTGGAAAACAGACATGCACTTGTATCCCTACGTACTGGTTTAAAACATGTCAAGTGGGGGAGCTTTGCCTGTCATCCTCCAGGGAAAGCCTTGTGGCAAAGCTATGTGGGATGAGTCTACTCTACAACACTGATACTGAAAAAACTTCAACACTCCACCTTGGTAACACACATGTATGATCAATAGCAAGGAATATGAAAGCCATGATTTTTTTTTTAAAGTAAAAGTTTAAAAAAATGAGTTGAACATTAAATAGACTGTCAACCACGCTATCAAACTTAAAGTTGTAGCTGAGCCTAGCAGACTCACCCGTGTAAATTCGACAGATAGGGCAACAGCCAGTCTTACACAAATGCTGCCTGGATCCTAACTTCAATCCATTTCTGAGGAAGTAACATACAAGGGCTGCTCTTCCAGACACTCATGGCCTTATAATTTCAGGCTCTGTTCTCGCCGTGTGGGTGAATACAACCTTGAACCATGTCTACGTTTTTCACTTTATTCCAGGCAAATGAATTCCTTGCAGGAGATGTTGTTTGTGAAATCAGGCGTCCTTTTCATCATTGCCTTTGAGCTTAGCAGCTATAATGACAAGCTAGCCAGAGACATAAATAAAAAAGAATATAAGAAAAATCCACGGTTGCATCAAATAGCAATGATATATTGACTTTGATGAATATTCTTTACCCTTACCCACACTGGCCTGGAGTTCAGTCAGCAATTTAGCCTTCAGTGATTGAGGTTGGGACTGCTCTTCTGGGAGTTCAGTACAGTAAAATCTAGCCTATTTCAATTCCAGCATTTTTGAATGTCTACTTTGACTTAGACAATCTTTGAATTTCCGAGACATTGCAAACCAGAGCATAATATCAATGTTACTCTATGTCGGGGAAAATACTTAGAAAAAGCACATTATTATTTAGGTGAATATATTTTAGTTGTGGTATACAGGGTTTTCTTAACACAGGATTTGCTCAGCACTCTGAGGCAGAATTCAGTGATTAAAGAAGAAATATGTATATGGAGAGTACTTCAGAAGATTCTTAGGCAAGCGGAGACATAATCTTGTCTTCAAAAGCACACAATTAAGCTTGAGAGAGAGACCCAGAAGAGCTAACCAAACACATGGAATACATGTTTTAATAGATATATCAGTAAGTTTTTGTGAAAGTGATGCTGGAAGAGAGGGTCTGGGCAGGCCCGATGGCTGGCCTCAAACCACCCTGTCCTCTTACCAGGTACTGGAGTCCACCACAAGAAAAAATTCAAGAACCGAGTCACAGTAGAAAATGAGAACAGGTTTAATATAATGAGTAAGAGACACATATTCCACAGAGAAAGTCAGCCTATCTCCAGACACTGAGCAGGGCCCACACCAAGTCTAATACAGAAGTAAGAAATACACACTTAAAGTTTACTACAGAGTGCAGGCTGGCTCAAGAGAGAGAGCAGCTACTTGCTGAAAGTAAGCCTGATACAAAGAGAAAGAAATACACACTCCACAGGCAGAGTGTGAGCAGCAGCCCGGCCTTCTGCGGGATTCAGCTTTTACAGTTTGACTATCTAATACATAATCATGCTACCTAATTAATATTCAATTAAGGAGGTGGTTCCCTATTATGTAACATAGTCTTGCACATGCTCAATTCATTACCTTTTAGGGCATGTTCATTAGTCAAATGCACTGAACATATTCAAGAATATTTTGTGCTCCCTAGCACCCATAGTGGAAGGTTATTTGAAGGACAAAGTCCCTTCCACTGAGCATGCTCAGTAACTGGGGTCATATGAGCCTGTGCAAATTCCTTTTACTGAGCATGCTCAGCCACTGGATTTGCATAAATCTGCCCCTTGTGGTCTCAATCTCCCCATGGTGTTGCCAAAAATAGGTCCAACAAGCAAAAGTAACTATCCTCTAGGAGAAGGTGTAGAGGAGGGGTCTGCAACCTTGGGGAGTGGCTTGAAATGCAGAGGTGTGTCCTGAAACCCAAACCCAGGGAAACCAAGCACCTCCTATATCGGAAGCAAAGAAGAGGCACACAGAGAATGAAGTGTGCTTCTGAGAAACAACAGAAGTATCACAGTTTACAGGTGATAATTGGGGTTTTAAGTGCGGCTTTGAGGGAATAAGGACTTTATTGGACTTATGAGGAAGTAAAGTTGTATTATAGATTAACTTTATGATATATATTCTTAAAAAGGGATTTTAAGCTGGTGTTTACTGTGTAACAGGAACTGTGCCAAGCATTTTATATTAAAAAAATCCCATTTAATTCTTGTAGCAGAGTTAATATGTGAGAGTTAATATTAAAATGTCTTATATAGACAAGGAAACTGAGACTCAGAGAGGTTAAGTGACTTACTCAAATTCTCACAATTACTAAATGGTGGAGCTGGGATTTGAATCTGGTCTGCCTTGCTGCAAAGGCCCAGTATTTTAATTGACCTATTTGCTTGTCAGCAATGACCTTATTAGCCAATCCTATGTGAGATCCCACGATGAACCCATGACAGGAGAGAGCAGTGCTTGACTTGGCATCTGTGGACTCTGTTTCAGTGTCAGCTTCATTACTCAAGTGATCTTGGACAAGTTACATAAAATTGAATAGCTCTGTTCCTCATCTGTAAAATGAATACATCAATCCCTGCATTATAAAGTATTTAGTAGGGTTAAAGGAAATGAAGCATGTGGATAGTTTAGCATAGTGCTTGGCATATGATATGGTGTCCATGAGTGTCAGTTACTCTATACACTTCTGAGTAATTTTCAATAGAATTCAAACTATCCCAACTTTTGCATTAAAGTAACCCACAGCATTTGCTCCTGTCTCTGTAGGGGAAAGTAGAAGAACCAGACATGAAATATTTCTGTAACTAAGACTGACCGTCATACTAATTAGTCTTAGTTAATAAGATTTGTTTTACTTTATTGCTAATCCTGAGTGTTTCTGCAGGGTCTGGCACACCATAGGATTCCACATGCATGTTAAAATGTTAATGCTTACTTAACAGGCTGTATCAGCTTTTGGACTGAATTGTGATCATTATATCAGAACCTTATTATAGCACCGGTGATGTTATCCCCTATTTGATATCCCTGACATTACCTTCCATGACTCCTCTTGGTTGAGAATTCTGGTTGCCCTGACACGGGGCAGGCAGTTTTAAGTAACCTCAAATGCTTCCCCTTCTCCAGCACATCTGAACATCCTTGGACTCCTGGGCTGTGCACTGGTAAACATCGTAGTTCTGAATCTCCTCTCCAACCACCAGTCTGGAATCCAGGGACACACCTCTTATCCTCCTGTCCTTTCCCCCACTTGGGGCCCTCAGGGATTCTCAGCACCCCAGTTCCCAGAACCGGGTTTCAGCTTTGTGGCTTAGGATTCTGTTTGCTGAGGAACCAGTTCAGGAGCTTGAATCCAGCTTGCCCTGGGATGCAACTTTGTGACAAACTGTGCACATATCAAACTGCAATTAATATAAACCGATATTAATGCATTATTATTAACTAAAGTTCATACTTTATTCAGGTGTCCTTAGTTTTTACGTAATGTATTTTTTTTGTCCATGACACCACATTATATTTATTTATTTATTTATTTTACTTCTCAGTGTACATTGTAGTTGATTTTCATGCCCCTTTACCCGGTTTAGATGTCGTGTCTCCCTAGGCTCCTCTGGGCTGTGGCAGTTTCCTGGATTTTTTCGTAAGCTTGATAATTTTGAGGAGTCCTGGTGAGGTATTTTATGGAATGTCCCTCACCTGGGATTTGTCTGCTGTTTTTCTCATGATTAGACTGGGTTAATGTGTGTTTTGGGAGGGAGATCCAGATGTAAAGAGTCATTTTCGTCACGTGTATTAGAGGTACATACATTGATATGACTTAGCACTGTTGATGTTGAACTTGCTGAGGTAGTTTTTCAGGTTTTCCAACTATAGAGTTACTCCCCCTCTCCCCCATTTTATACTGTACTCTTTCTGACCAATCTTTTTTATTTATTTTTTTGACAACTTTCTTCACTTAAAAAATATCAGGTCACCACCAAAGATAGCAGAGATAAAGAGGAGCTTAGATAAAAGCCTGAAGAAGGTAGGGGGATTGAAAGCCTAAGGCTGTTCTGCTTTGGGTTTAATGTTTTTTCCTGGGGCCAGTGGCATAAAAAATTGACAAGATTTTCTTCACTTTGAAAACAATGAATCACCACCAAAGATAGCAGAGATAAAGAGGAGCTTAGATAAAAGCCTGAAGAAGGTAGGGAGATTGAAAGCCTAAGGCTGTTCTGCTTTGGGTTTAATTTTTTTTCCTGGGGCCAGTGGCATAAAAAATTGACAAGATTTTCTTCACTTTGAAAACAATGAGGGGCAGCCTCTGGCAAGTGACTGTAAAGCCAGTGGGTCAGTATAGGGAAGGTCACATGGACAGAGTGGCTGGGGCCCCCATACTCCTTTCAGGGTTCTGGTGGGTCATGGCTGCAGGGCTGCTAGGGGGCCACGCTGGAGGTCCAAGTCCTTCACATCCAAAGTGCTAAGAACAAAGTGACCAAGGGTGTGCAGCTGTGCTCAAGCCATGGCGAATGTGACAGGCAAGAGCAGGCTATACCCAGAAGCTAAAGCTGAAGGTCAGCTGCCTGGTAGGACTGAAGAGGAGCTACCCAGTTGGCCTTGAAGAGATGAGGTTTCTGAGTAAATTTCTCAAAGAAGGTGAAGCTCCTTTCACTCTTTTATTTGGCCATTGGTGACTTAGTTAATGAATGGGTCGAGGAGCTTTAAACAAAATCAGGATGGACGGCCTCATTCTAAATGAGCTTGTTTAGCTCCTTATAGAAAGGGAAAGTGGCAGCCCCCATTCAGGGATATTCCCTGGAAATTAAGTTAGTGTTTATAGTAGGGGAAAGACTGAATAAAAGATTAAATGGAATGCATCCATCTGAGGAAATCTGTTGCTCCAAAATCCACCCCCTTGACTCATAGATCAGCAACATCAAGTTGCTGATGTAGGCTCACATTTCTTGGAGAGGGAAGTTTAATTGTCAGGGACTCTACACTCAAACCAGGTAGGGATGTGTCTCCTGAGAACCTTGGCATGTACTGTGAGGTAACCAGCACCTCCAGGGAGGGGACTCCTTCATCTAAGCAGTCAGCGACAATACTCACTCGGTTTCTAGGCTTCAGCCTTTCTCTGTTAGATTTGGTGAATTCATTAAGGTATCTACTAATGCAATCCAGAAAACAACATTGAGTGCTGTGTAGGGTGGAGGTTAAAAGCACAAGCTTGAGCCATGTGAAGTCAAATCCAGCCTCTTCCAATTGCCAACCAAGGGTCATTGACAAAGTACACAATCCAGCCAAGACTCAGTTTCTTCACTCGTAAAATGGAGAATGTAACAGGTGAGTTGTGAGCAAAAAATAAACGAATTTAGGTAGACTATTTTGCATAGGATCTGGCAGAAAATGCTGAATATAGTTAAGTTCTTATTTTTACTTTGTCCTTCAAATAACCTTCCACTAGGGGTGCTAAAGAGCACAAAGTATTCTTGAATATGTTCAGTGCATTTGACTAATGAACATGCCCTAAAAGGTAATGAATTGAGCATGTGCAAGACTGTGTTACATAACAGGGAACCACCTCCTTAATTGAATATTAATTAGGTAGCATGATTATGTATTAGATAGTCAAACTGTAAAAGCTGAATCCCGCAGAAGGCCGGGCTGCTGCTCACACTCTGCCTGTGGAGTGTGTATTTCTTTCTCTTTGTATCAGGCTTACTTTCAGCAAGTAGCTGCTCTCTCTCTTGAGCCAGCCTGCACTCTGTAGTAAACTTTAAGTGTGTATTTCTTACTTCTGTATTAGACTTGGTGTGGGCCCTGCTCAGTGTCTGGAGATAGGCTGACTTTCTCTGTGGAATATGTGTCTCTTACTCATTATATTAAACCTGTTCTCATTTTCTACTGTGACTCAGTTCTTGAAGTTTTTCTTGTGGTGGACTCCAGTACCTGGTAAGAGGACAGGGTGGTTTGAGGCCAGCCATCGGGCCTCCCCAGACCCTCTCTTCCAGCATCACTTTCACAAAAACTTACTGATATATCTATTAAAACATGTATTCTATGTGTTTGGTTAGCTCTTCTGGGTCTGTCTCTCAAGCTTAATTGTGTGCTTTTGAAGACAAGATTATGTCTCTGCTTGCCTAAGAATTTTCTGAAGTACTCTCCATATACATATTTCTTCTTTAATCACTGAATTCTGCCTCAGAGTGCTGAGCAAATCCTGTGTTAAGAAAACCCTGTATACCACAACTAAAATATATTCACCTAAAGAATAATTTGCTTTTTCTAAGTATTTTCCCCGACATATAGTACTATTGATATTATGCTCTGGTTTGCAATGTCTTGGAAATTCAAAGATTGTCTAAGTCAAAGTAGACATTCAAAAGCATATTTCTTGGGTAACTCTCTTCCTTCCCATTCTGTTAACTGGAATGTGTCTCTGAGGCCCTTTCCCCTAAGAGACAATGATTTACAGAAACATAAGGCTTTGGGACCTATTTTTCCTGACTGTATTCTATCATCCAAGGTGGAGCATCTGGACTGGCTCGTTAGCTCAGTTGATTAGAGTGCAGTCAAGATCAAGAGTTCAGAGCCCTGTACAAGCCAGCTGCCACACACTAAATGAATGAATGAATGAATGAATGAATGAATGAATGAATAA
>NW_007732721.1:104174-130050 GCF_000696425.1 Galeopterus variegatus
TAACTGGAATGTGTCTCTGAGGCCCTTTCCCCTAAGAGACAATGATTTACAGAAACATAAGCCTTTGGGACCTTTTTTTCCTGACTGTATTCTATCATCCAAGGTGGAGCATCTGGACTGGCTCAAAAAGCATATTTCTTGGGTAACTCTCTTCCTTCCCATTCTGTTAACTGGAATGTGTCTCTGAGGCCCTTTCCCCTAAGAGACAATGATTTACAGAAACATAAGGCTTTGGGACCTATTTTTCCTGACTGTATTCTATCATCCAAGGTGGAGCATCTGGACTGGCTCGTTAGCTCAGTTGATTAGAGTGCAGTCAAGATCAAGAGTTCAGAGCCCTGTACAAGCCAGCTGCCACACACTAAATGAATGAATGAATGAATGAATGAATGAATGAATAAATAAATAAATAAATAAAGGAATATAACAAAGTGGAGCATCTACAAGGAATTCTAGTTTATACAGCCAGTGGAGGAAACTACAGGCTTCTCAAGACCTGTCTGCACACCCAACTAGTCCTTTTACTGTGGCTGAAATATTTGAACATTCACTTACCTAGTCATTTCAGCTTTTTTAAAAAAATGGACTCTAGGCAGATATTTGACCCAGTTAACCTTTCTGATATCCGTACTAAGCCTCTGGGTTAATCACCGTGGTGAAACCAGTTGTCCACATATGCAGAGTTTATGAGTCTCGTTTCCTTTGACCTTTATTCTAACCACCCTGTTATCTGACGATATGTGTCTAAAAAGTGAAAAAGGTCCACTTACTTTACACTGAATTCAATAATAGCTGACCTTGCTTCTCAGCTGTAGAGTATATTGTTTAGATCATGAAACCGATGAGGCAAGGAGAAGAGATGCTGAGAGGAAAATAACTGAAACTCAGGGAGAGCAGAGGCAAAGCCTCCTAGTGCGGTTTGCTTACATTTAAATTAACCGATGCTAATTTATTTACTTATTATATTTATGGGATGCACCCATTGCTTATTAGCCCCTGGATACATTTTAAAAGGATCATAAAAAGAGACACTCCTTGTCATTATGGCTAATTAACATTCAAATTGACTAACTAACTAACATTTAAGTGCTAAGAATAAAATCGGTCATGGGCCAGTCAACATTTTCATCAAATGTCCTAAATAGAATCCATTAGTTGGTCCTTTCTCCTCTATTTTTCTACCTGCTGCCAAAATATCTGGCACTAGAGAATGTCGGAATTGATCAGGGGAACTATATCATTACCATTGCAACAATTTATATCTTATGTGTTTCTGGACTCATACAAGGTGGTAGACAAAGCTTAATTAAATGGACATGGCTTCTTCCCAGAAGAGGTTTATAGTCCAGATGTAATTGATGCAGAAGAAATGAACACATAACATGCAGGGTTTATATATCCTATTGTTTTGGATTTATTTTGCTCACAGAACCACAGCGATTACAGAAGCTTATAAATTAGGATGTGTGTCCAATCGTAAGTTTTCCCGATTGAATATATACTGGAAGATCCTTGAGCTACTGTAAATCCATTCAGGTGAAACATATGCAGGACAGGGAGAAATACTGATGGGACAACTCACATGATTCTTTTTACACTTTTTAGGAGGATAGGAATATAAGGGAAGGAAATTCATTTTTCAGTCATTAACCTACGCAAGTGAATCTCTACAAAAGCACATATGATTTCCTCATTAAAAATATGTCCACATTAAATTTTTGTCCCATCTCCCCTTTATGTTCTTGATTTTTTTTTTTTTTTTTTTTTTTTTTTTGGTTTCTGTTTCAGCTTTCAGTTGAGGTTATGCTGAAGGCAGTTGGAGGTCACTGTGGCAGGGGGAGGATAAGCTCTGAATTATAAGGGTTTTCTACTAGATATTGTTGAGAAGCTTATTCTTTCTAGGTAAAGACCAGGCTGATATCACCAGATGAAAGTTAATATTTTTACTCTAATTAGACTTTTGCTAAATTCACATTTTTAAAAGAATACTAAATTTTAATCCATGAAAGATGTTCCATTTAGGCCATTTTTTCAAGAATCATTTTTATGTGGATTAGAAGTTTAAGCCAATTGACAGATTTATGGGTCTGTGTCATTTTATTAAGACTCAATAGGCTTCTTTAGAATTTGGAGCATCTGAAGTTAATTTTTGGGTTGGTTACTAACCTAATATCAACTATAGATGAAGTCAATGCACTCTGGAGCCAAATATTCCAAAATTTCCAACCTGGATAGTGACCCTGGGCATATTTGTTAACCTCTCTGAGGCTCAATTTCCTTACCAGTAAAGTTCAATTAAATGAAATAATCATGTATGGTGTCTAATACTGAACCAAGCATATAATAAATGCTTAGTAATTTGTAAGCTATTGTTTTTATAGTTAATTATCAATGTCATAACAATACAATAATTATTAACATCTGTATTGGCTTCCTATTTAAGCTAAAATTTATTCTCACAGTGGTTCATCAGTCCAGGAAACTATTTAAATTCAGTTTTCTTTACCTAAGATGGTACTTTGGGGTGACTGCAATGGAGCTTCCATACTCTTCCTTCAAGCTCTTTTCTCTCTTCCTTTTGCTGGCCCATTTCTTACTGAAATCCTCAATTCTAAGCCTTGTATGCATATAGGAGATTATTGTCTTACTCCGCTCTGTGGTGGTAGAGAAAGTTGGTGTGTGCGGGGGATCCAGTAGCATCCTGCTGTAGTGAAGCTTGGTGGAAGTTCTATCTCCTGCCCAGAACTATGGCTAGAATTGGATGGGGTGGAGGAGAAAGGGGAGGACTGCAACAAATGATACACCAAAGAAGAGATTCAAAAGAAGTAACTAAGATAGGTAAATATGGAGAACCATAACATTAAGCTAACAAAAAAAAATTGGCATAAACGTGGGATAAGTGTGTCCATTGGGTGTGTGGATGCAAGGCTCATATTGAGAAGGATGGTCTTGTTGAGGATTAGCTTTATGTTCAAGGAGAGTCTGGGGGTCAGGAAATTCTAGCTAGCCATCCATTTGATGGATATGTAATGTGTTCCCACTAAGGGACAAGCTTTATGCTAAGCATTGTGTGTGGAGTGACAAAGACCAGAGCCATGGCCTTTGTTGCAATGGCAGTTACACCAAGTTAATGGGAAAAATTATGTTAGTGACAATTAATATTAGTTGACAACCGTGATCTCAAAATTATTATTTTACAAATAAGCAGAGAAGCAGCTGTCAATAATCAGTAGCTACCCAAAGTTAATTAGTTTAATGGATCAGCTAAGGGAAAAATAAGAAAGGAATGTGTGAGTAGTTTTTCAGAGAGTGCCGAAGGGCCTGTTTATGGTTCTGGAAAATAACTGTAGGGGAATAAAGAATAAATAATCATTAAAGTCAGGCATTCTCCTAATACTTTTTAAGACTCTACAACTTACCAAAGTAAAACAAACTGGCCTTGCCAAGTCCTGAAAAAGCATCATCGTGCAGAGAGGTCTGAACAGGGTTTTTTTTTTTTTTAGTTGGTTTTTGGTGGTTATTTTTAATTTTTTCCATCGAATGACTCCATATTTCTTGGGGCTTTTCCATCAAAACCATATTTAAATCAGTTTTTCCCCTAGTTACTATCACCAGAGAGGGTGACTCTGAACTGACAATTGTTTTTATAATGTTATAATCAGCTCAGTTTGAAGATACTGAGTGTGTATTAAGGTATGTACTAGAAAGGCTAAATGAGAAATATTGATAATAAATATTATTTCCTAGTATTAGACAGAATTCGAAGTATCTTGGTACTTGTGACTAAAACTCTCCTCCCCAAGGTCTGGTATTTATAAAAATAATTTTGGCTTTTTGTAGAACACTAGCCCAATGATCTGCTACTTCTCTCCCCAGGAGAGAAAGGAGAGACGGCTGTAAATCACATAGAGGAGGCACGGCTCCTGCTTCAGGGCTTCGTTGTGTTATCATTATGAGACATTTATTGAGCACCATAATTTTCAGAGGGAGATGCAGTCTCTTTTTCTTCACAGTCCAGTGCTTTCATGATGCTATTTTATCCTGTATTTTTAATTCCTTTTTCTCCCAGTATTCATGTAATTCCTTCAACTCAGCTGGGTCCTGCTACTTATACTGTCACAAACTCAGCTGATTCTAATCCTGCTTAGTGACCAACATGACTGCCCATTTTACAAGAGCTAATACTGATGGAGCTCTTTGGGGTGGAGGTTGGGGCCTGGTGATAGAAAGCTGAAAACAGTGCAAATTCTATCTTCGGAGCTCCCAATCTCTTCATCTGTCTCCACCTACCCTTCTGTTCTTATCATGGGCTGCCGTGTAGGGTGGAATTAAGAGCACAAGCTTGAGCCATGTGAAGTCAAATCCAGCCTCTTCCAGTTGCCAACCAAGGGTCATTGACAAAGTACACAATCCAGCCAAGCCTCAGTTTCTTCACTCATAAAATGGAGAATGTAACAGGTGAGTTGTGAGCAAAAAGTAAACTAATTTAGGCAGACTATTTTGAATAGGATCTGGCATAAAATGCTGAATACAGCTAAATTCTTATTTTTACCATCTCTTCACCTCCCAATATTTTCCAGTCACATTCTCTGAGCAGATTGGAACACTTGCTTCCAAATTTGGTTTGTTCCTCTCCCTACTTTTTATGCCATTCACTTTATCAGGGATGACCTCCCCATCCCCCAATCCTTCTACCACCATCCAGGGTTACCAGATTTAGCAAGTAAAAATATAGGGCGTCCAATTAAATTCGAATTTCAGATAAACCACAGATAATCTTTTAGTACAAGTATGTTTCCTGTGATGTTTAATGGGATATGCTTATTCTAAGACTTGATCTATTGTTTATCTAAAATTCAAATTTAAGTGATGGTCTGTATTTTATCTGGCAAGTCTCTCCCTCCATCCCTGCCTTCTGTCTATGAAACGCTGCCTGCTATTTAAAATCTTGCTTGGGGGTGGCAAACACAAACATCTATAGTGGTGAGGCTGGGAATGCTGACGGGTGCAAGAGTCCTGGTGAGGATGTGGTAACTGGGCAGTGCACGTAGGGCAGCAGTGTCTCATCTCCAGCTTGTCTTGTGTGAATGTGAGACTCATGTTGCTAGATGTTCCTAGTTTTCAAGAGTACACTAGTTGAAAATTCAATAAATAATGGGTTTTCTTCTAATATATTTTTTCCAATTTATTTTTTATTGAAGCATACTTGATTGTATATATTTGTAATGTATAAAGTTGACTATCAGTAGTTGTGTAGACTGTGTGACGATCAAATCAGGATAGTTAGCTTATTCATCATTATAACATGTAATCATTTTTTGTGTCTGTTAACCAATTTCTCATTAATTTCTCATTAACCTCCATCCTTCTCCTCTCCCTCCCCCTTTCCACGTCTAGTAACCACAGTTCTGTTCTCTCCTTCTGAAAGTACTATTGTGACTCTTTCTTTCTTTCTTTCTTTCTTTCTTTCTTTCTTTCTTTCTTTCTTTCTTTCTTTCTTTCTTTCTTTCTTTCTTTCTTTCTTTTCTCTCTCTCTTTATTACTTTGTTTGTTCATGAATTCAGCTCCCACTTATGAATGAGGATATGTGTTGTTTCTCTTTCTGTGCCTGGTTTATTTCACTTTACATAATTTTCTCCAGGATCGTCCATGTTGCTGTGAATGGCACAGTTTCATTCTTTTTTATGGCTGAGTAGTAAACAATTGAGTATATATACCACATTTTCCTTATCCAGTCATTTATTGATGGACATTTAGGTTGGTTCCATAGCCTGGCTATTGTAAATAGAGCTGCAATAAACATGGGAGTGCAGGTATCCCTTCAACATGATGCTTTGGATATATAACCAGTAGTGAGATTACTGGATCATATGGTAGTTATCGGTAGCTGTTTAGAGAACATCCATACTGTTCTCCATAATGGCTGTACTAATTTACAGTCCCACAAACATTGCAGAAGGGTTCCCCTTTCTCTGCATCCTCACCAGCATTTGTTATTCTCTGTCTCTATGATAATAGCCAGTCTAACTTGGGTGAAACGATTTCTCAAAGTGGTTTTGATTTGCATTTCCCTGATGATTAGTGATGTTGAGCATTTTTTCACATACCTGTTGGGCATTTGTATGTTCTCCTTTGAGAGGTATCTATTCAACTCCTTTAATCAGACTATTGTTTTTTTTTTTTACTAAGTTGTTTGACTTCCTTGTATATTCTGGATATTAATCCTTTGTCACACTAAGAGTTTGCAAATATTTTTTCTCATTCCGTAGGTTGTCTTTTTGCTCTGCTAACTGTTTCTTTTGCTGCGAAGAAGCTTTTTAGTTTGATATAATCCCATTGTTTATTTTTTGTTTTGTTGTCTGTGCTTAAAAGTCTTTGCCCAGTCCTACATCCTGGAGTATTTCCCCTATGTTTTCCTCAAGGAGTTTAAAATATTCAGGTTTTATATTAAAGTCTTTAATTCATTTTGAGTTTATTTTGGTATATGGAAAAAGTTACAGATCTAATTTCATTCTTCTACATGTGGATGTCCAGTTTTCCCAGAATTATTTATTGAAGAGGCACTCCTTTCCCCATTGTGGTCTTTGTCAAATATCATTTGGCTATAGGTATGTGGGTTGATTTCTGGTTTCTCTACTCTGTTCCATTGGTCTAAGTGTCTATTTTTATGCCAATACCATGCTGTTTTGGTTACCATGGCTTTGCAATATAATTTAAAGAGAGGAATTGTAATACCTCTGGCTTTATTTTATTTTGTTCAGGATTGCTTTGGCAATTTGGGGTCTTTTGTTGTTCTACATGAATGTTAGGGTTTTCTTTTCAATTTCTGTAAAGAATGTCATCAGTTTTTAGATGGGGATCACATTGAATCACATGGAATAGTTTGAAAATAATTTGTATTAATTCCTTTTGAAAGGTTTGACAGAATTTAGCAATGAAGCCATTCTGTCCTGGTCTTTGTTGGAAGAATTCTGATTACTGCTTTAATCTTGTTGCTTGTTATTGGTGTGTTTAGTTTTCCTATTTCTTTTTGGTTCAGTCTTGGTAGTTTGTATGTGTCCAGAAATTTATCCATTTCCTCAAGGTTCTCAAATTTGTTGGTTTATAGTTGTTAATAGTAGTCTCTAATGATTCATTGTGTTTCTGTGGTACCAGTTGTGATGTCTCCTTTTTTATTTCTGATTTATGTTGTTTGGGTCCTTTCTTTTTTTAGCTGGTGTGGCTAATGGTTTGTCCATTTTGTTTACTTTCTCAAAAAACAACTTTTTGTTTCATTGATCTTTTGTATCATATTTTTGATCTCTATTTCATCTAGTTCTGCTCAATTTTAATTATTTCTTTCTGTCTACTAACTTTGGGATTGAGTTGTTCTTTTTCCAGGTCTTTGAGGTATAATGCTAGGTTGTTTATTTGAAGGCTTTCTATTCTTTTGAGGTAAGTGTTTATTGCAATAAACTTTCCTCTTAGTACTGCTTTTGCAGTATCCCACAGGTTTTGATATGGTGTGTCATTATCATTAGTTTCAAGAAATTTTGTGATTTACTGTTTTATTTCTTCTTTGAACCATAGTTCATTCAAGAGCATGTTGTTCAATTTACATGTATTTGTAAGGTTTACAAAGTTTTGCTTGTTATTGATTTCTAGTTTTAATTCATTGTGGCCTGAGAAGATGCTTAAAATGATTTCAACTTTTAAAAATTTGTTGAGACTTGATTTGTGATCTAATATGTGGTCTGTCTTGGAGAATGTTCCATATGCTGATGAGAAGAATGTATATTCTCTAGTTGTTGGGTGAAACGTCCTGTGTATGTCCACCAAGTCCAGTTGGTCTAAAGTAGCTTAAATACTGTATTTCTCTGTTGATTTGTTGCCTAAGATGATGTGTCCAATGCTGACAGAGTGGTGTTCAGGTCAAAAACTATTATTTTATTGAGATCCATCTCTCTCTTTAGGTGTAATATTGTTTGTTTTATATATCTGGGTGCACCAGTGTTGGAAGCATGTGTATTTATGATTGTTATGTCTTCTTTGTGGATAGATCACTTCATCATGATATAATGACCTTCTTTGTCTCTTTTTTACAGTTTTTAGTTAAAAGTCTATTTTATCCTATGTAAGAATAACTACTCCTACTCATTTTTGGTTTACATTTATGTGGTATATCTTTTTCCATCCTTTTACTACTAGTCTGTGTTGAGTCTTTACAGGAGAGGTGGGTTTCTTGTAGGCAGCATATACTCGGGTCTAGTTTTTTGATACATCTGGCCACTCTGTCTTTTGAGTGGGGAGTTCAGTCCATTTCCATTTAATGTTGTTATTGAAAGATATTGTCTAATTTCTGTCATTTAATTGCTTTTTTAAAAAAATATCTTTTGTTTCTTTCTCTGCTGTTGTTTCTGTCTGAGTTCATTGGTTTTTTGAGGTGGTATGGTATGGTTTTTATAGTTTTTTTCTCTTTCTCATTTGCTTGTGCTCTACTGGTGGGATCTGTTCTTTCTCATTTATTTAGGGTGGTGATTATTGTTTTTTGGATTGCAGATGCAGGACTCCCTTGAGGATTTCTTGTAGGGCTGGTTGTGTGGTGTTTAATTTCACAGTTTTTATTTGTATGGGAAATACAGTATTTCTCTTTCACATCTGAAGGACAGTTTTGCTGGGTATGGTATTCTTGGCTGGCAGATTTTTTTTTTTAGAACTTTAAATATATCATCCCATTCTCTTCTGGCCTGTAGAGCTTCTGCTGAGAAGTCTGCTGTTAGTCTGAGGTGGACAGAAGTAGATGACTTGACTTTTTTCTTTTGCTGTTTTCAGGATTCTCTCTTTGTCTTTGAGTTTTGCCAGTTTGACTACATTGTGTCTTGAAGAGGACCTTTTTGTAACGAATTTGTTTGGGAATTTTTGAGCCTCTTGAAGCTGGAAGTCTGTATCTCTACCAATACCTGGAAAGTTTTTCATTATAATTGCATAAAATAGTCTTTTAATGCATTTTCTTTTTTCCTCTCCTTCCATAAAACCCATGATTTGGATGTTTCTGCACTTGAGGTTGTCTGATAGCTTTTAAAGATTTTCTTCATTTTTTAAAATTCTTTTTTCTTTTCTTTTCTTTTTTTTAGCTGTTTGGTTATTTCAAAAACTCTCTTTTAGATCAGAAATTCTTTCATCTGCTTGTTCTAGCCTGCTGCTTAAGCTCTTGAATGTAGTATTTTTTTCCATTGAGTGCATTCTTCAGTTCCAGGAGTTCAGCTACATCCTTTTTATGGCATTAATCTCTTTGTAGATTTCCTCCTTCATGTCTTGTTTTTCTCATTTTATTCTGTCATCTATCTGACTCTTCTTGTATCTCACTGAGTTTCTTTAAGATTGTTTCTTGGAATTCTTTTTCAGACATTTCAAGAGTTTCTTGTAGTTTGAGCTCTGGTATTTGAGAGCTATTGTATTCCTTTGAGAGTGTCATATTTTCTTGTTGGTTTTTTTTCATATTTTTAGTATCTCTACATTGATATCTAGTCATCTGGTGGAGTGTTTGCTTTTTCAGTTATTCAAGTGGCTTTTGAGGAGAGAGAATCCCTCCTGCAGATTTGTTTTATGTTGCCTGCTGGGTGACATGATTTAGTTTTGGTTCTGGGTAGACTCCATAGTCTCAGCAATTTTCAGTAGACTCAGTTGTTCCAGGAAGACTGAGCAGGCCAGGGGATGCTGACCGGTATGGTGCAGAGTTGAGGGCAACTGGGGCCATATGGAGTGGGGCTCCTGGGATTGTGGCCTGGCAATGCTGGGCTCCAGTAGTAGAAGCCATGAGGGGTGGGGCTCTGGAGTCTGTGGCCTTATGGTGCGGGGTTCCTGTCATGTAATTGCATAGCACAGGACTACATAGCATGTGGTTGGGCAGAAACCATGTGGGGTGGGGCTCCAGAGAGTGAGGCTGTGTGCCTCAAGGGTCCTGTGGTAGAAGCCATGAGGGGTAGGGCTATGGAGGCTGCTGCTGGTGGCTCAAGACTCCAGTGTCAGAAGACACCCAGTGTGGGGCTGTGGGAGCTGCTTCCACAGCTCAAGGCTTCTGCAGTGGAAGACATGCAAGGCAGGGATAGGAGAGCTGTTGCCAGGCACCTTAAGCCTCCCTCAGTAGAAGCCTCAAGGGGCAGAGCTCTGAGGGATGCTGCTGGGTGACTCAAGGGTCCCTCAGTGAAAGACATGTGGATCAGGGCTCAGGGGGCTGCTCTCTTCTAATATTTAAGTATTGAGACTAGTTAAGTATTTTAAAAATGATTTGTGGGTCACAAATTTGAAAACTCTGTCCAGGATAATTACATTTTTTTCTCATGTGACTTCCAGTGATAGCCCGCAGTACAGATGGCATCTCTTTCAGCTGAACTCCTTGGGAAACTACATTCTTATAGCTTGGTATTAAGGGCATTGCATGGTAGATTTTAATTTTTTCCAAGTAGGATATAAACTCCAAGATAGTAGGGACAATGTTCGTCTTTGTTTCTCCAGAGCTTAAGTATTTAATGCATTATCAGTTGAAAGAATAAATAAATGCATAAATGAATAAACAAATCTCAGTTTAGCAGGATTCAATAAAAGTATTAACAGGGCCAACAACAGGAGTAAGAAAATGGCAACATTGAGCAAAGCACAGAAATCTATAGCTCTTCAAACCATGACCAGGCAGCAGCAACTCAATCCCATCACAGTGCCTTCTGTGGTTCTCCATCGTACACAGTCTCTTCAGGTGTCATGAAATGAGTGAATTCCTGTCTCTCCACCAGCTGCCCTTCCTCAGGCTTCATTCCCTCAAGCAGCCACAGCAGAGAGGTTGTGTAAACAGAAGCATGCCCAGTTTAATTAGGGAGGATCTCTGTGTCAGCACACACAGCCCAAGTGAGAACAGCCAATGGGTCCTGGAAGGGGCCTCAGTAGCTGCTCTGGCCAGTTTTTTCTCTGGAGTTTCAGCAGTAAATCTTGCTCTGAAAAGAAATTAATTTTAAGTTCCTCAGTATTAATAACAGCATAAAGAACTGTTATAATAAAAGTTTATTGACTAATTTTCCACCATAATTTGTCTATGAATCCTGTGCAGTCATATTATATTTTTATGAAATGGAAACACTGTGTTCATCGGCTGCATAATAATGAGAGTAAAAAAGCAAATGATACAGGTTCAGCATCCCTAATCCAAAAATTCGAAGTTGTAAATGCTCTAAAATCCAAAACTTTTTGAGTGCTAACATGATGCTCAAAGGAAATGCTCATCAGAGCATTTCAGATTTTGGATTTTCAAATCAGAAATCCCAACCAGTATTCTGCAAATGTTTCAAAATCTGAAAAAATCTGAAATCTAAAACATTTCTAGTTCCAAGCATTTCAGATAAAGGATACTCAACTTGTCTTTTGAAAATCATTCACTGGAATCTGAGACTTTTTGGACTGGGAAACTTAATGCTATTTTCATGAAGGATGCATAGAAAAATTTCAAAAAATAAAAAGGGAACCTGCCCAATGGGGAAATGCTAATAAGTAAATAAACTCATAATTGGTCCATATATTATTTGGCTATACTCAGAAGTACACGTCTTTGTAAAAGTCTTATAGGACATCAAGAGAGGAGAAGTTGAGATTAGGATAAAAAAGTCTATCAAGGGCTAAATGGACATGTGCACTCTCCTACCCCTGCCATAGGAAGGGAATAATAATAACGATAACAGGAATCATAATAATGAATACGAGTTAATGACTTTATTTTAGGCATTATGCTAAGCATTTTTTAGACAGAATCTTATTTACTTCTCATAATCATCCTATGAGATCAGTTTTATGATTAGACAAAGAAATGGGTCCTATATTTTGCCCCATGACACATAGCTGTGAGTGACATCATTGATGCTCTAACCCAAGTTGGAGAACTTATCCACCATATATCTAACACAGTCTCCTGCTATAACATGGCAGCGTGGGTGCAATGGGAATGCAGCATGGGAGCAGCAATCAAAACCCAAAACATTCTCATAGGTGAGAGCTGAACCAAGGGGGTACAGTCAGAGTAGAGTGCCTTTAACAGGACGTGAGATGCCAAGAGTTAAGTGGAACAAACATCAGAGTCAGAATCAGGTGTGGGAGACAAGCTCAAGAAATACCACGATCACACAGTGGAAGAAATGGACATTGGGTCAACCTCATAATTAGAGTGAGGGTCAGGACAGATGGAGTAATGACCTAACCTTTAGAATTAGAGATATGGTTAATAATTAAGGCCAGAAGCCATCCATCCAACTGTAAGGACTCAAGAAAGATGATCTGCTCAAATCTAGCGGATGAAGTCTTGCTGGCAAAGAATGATCATGTACAGTGCTGTCAGCGTGGTTACTGGGCCAAGTGACTGTCTATGTTAAGAAGCCCTGCAAGTGATGGCTGTTTAGATAACAAATTTGGATGTCTGGATACAATTGTCATTGATCACTGAAGAAACTTTTAAACTAGTGAAGTCCAAGGCTGACTTTTAAAAAAAAATATTGGCCCAGTGTTTTTTTTTTTTGGAACTAAAATTTTCTACATCTCATGCTATGGAAAGGAAAAAAAAAAATCTTCAGCAGCTGTCTTCAACTCCTGCCTGAACAAGGTGTATGGCCCTTTAAGCTGGGGTTAGCTCTCCCTGGTCTTCCTCAGCTTCCTTGTGGTGGGAAAGGATCTAGAAGTTTCCACATGATTCTCATGGAATAGGAAGTTTCTGGTAATTTAGCTGGAAGGCTTCCCAGAATGGTTCACTTCAGTTAGGCTAGTGTGAGTCTGGAGCAAAAGGCTACCTGGAGTGAGAGCCCCGGAACTGAGACCCAAGGTGGCTGTTAGGATCCTTGGGAGCACGGTCCATGCAGCAAAAGCAGGGTTTTGAATAAGAGCAAGAAAACCAGCTGTGGCTTCCAGCAGCAGAAAGAGGGCCCGGAGCCAGCAGCCCACACCTAAGGGGGGGCCCAGACCTTTGTAGCTGAAGGACGCGCACAAGACCAGGCCTGCTCTGCATACCTTCACAGTAACTCGACAACCAGATGCCATCTGCAGAAAGAGGAGGGAGAGGAAGAAAAAGCTCTAATGAAAAGTTAAATTCTTAATCAAGTGATTATTTTTTTTCCCAAACAAAGTTGCTTTAACTCTCAAAGACAATTTAAATTAAAATAAATTGAGATACTTTACCTCAAAAATTTAAGATTTTTCTTATCCAGTGGGATGGGAGTTTAGATATATAAAGAAGTAGGAGCCACGTTGTTTTTGCATGTCTGAGTTGGGGTGTGAAAAAATTTGTGAGTCTGCTCTGTGAATACAATTATTACTGTGTGTATTATCTTAGCTGCTTCCCATGGAGTGGATGTCACTGGAATCAAAGGCCTTGGAGGCCAAGAATAAGCACTTTGGTACTCAGCCTGACTTGAAGACCATCACTCTGGGGGAGATGCGATCCCCTAGGAAGGTCTGCCATGAGGATCTGGACAGAAAGAAATCCATACAGTCTGTGAACTTGTGATAGCCTTTGGTGCTTACAAAGATGTGACTTGTTGCTATGGTGACACCTCTGGGATGAATGGGTTATAACAGGAATTATCTTGAAACCCTTTTGCTCCAGCCAAAGCAGGAACAGCCATAAGCGAAGGCTTGGTCAGGAGAACTTCCCTTCTGGCTGGTGCAGTAAACTCCCTTCCCTTTGGGGACACAGCAGAGCACACCCGTGTCAGTTTGGATTTACAGAATTTCACTGCTGAACACTCCTCATTGTCAAGCATGGCAGACGCTGTACTTCATAGAAAATAAGCAGGCACCTGCCAGGGAGTGCGGTAACTTAGTACAGCCTGAATTCTGCCTCCCACTCCAGACCTACCTTCTCTTTTTTTCTCCCAACCTGGAGCACAACTCTGTTGTTGATTTTTCCCTCCTCCTGACCGCAGGTGAGTTCATTCATTCATTTATCAGGGACAGGAGCAAGTTGAAACAAATAAATAAAATGGAAGGGAAAGGGAGCTCAGCATTCCAAACCTCTCCACTGAGCTGTGACTCAGGAATTACAGCACGTTGTATTAAACTATTTCTTTTTGATGCATTGGGGTTGTGGAAAAGCCGACAGTGACATATGGGGAAGGACCTGTTAGCAGGATTGGGGCTGTTGTGTGATAAATGACACAATATGTCAAAGAACATCTGTCATTCATCATGCTGGCTTCCTTGGAACATTTGCAATGAAGAGAGAGAAAGAGAAAAAGAAGAGGAAGTGAAGGAAGAGTAGGAGGAGGAGGGAGACTGATGGCTGAGAGGTGGGTGAATTAAGAGGAAGCAAGACTACACACAGCTGGATGAAGATAGGAAAAGAACCTGCTAACCCCAGGAGAGCAAAATGATTCAGAAAGATAAGCCAGAGTGAGTCCCTCCAGCAACCTGCCACTCTCCCATCCCTTTTATCTCTTTCACTTTCTGTTTTTTTGTGTGTGTTTAAATTTAATCAGTTGAGCATATTAAACCATCATGCAGGCAGGTGGGGGATTGGAGCTGACTGTACAGTTGCTCTGTTCCTCTCCTTCTCCAGACATGCCACTCTGGCGTTGTGTAGACTCTCCCCAGGACCAGACAAACTCAGTTGAGCATTCTGCAGCTTCGTTGGCATGGCAAGCTGTATTAAAGCAGCTCAAGTGAATGCTCTGAAGCCTGTGTTTGAGAGCAGGCTTTGTGCCAGGAGGGAACTTTCGTTTTGGGTTTCTTAGCATTTTATCCCTCTAACATTCCTATCATGGTTATGCAAATGCCTGTCTTCCCTATCTGGGTACAGAGTTTCATATATTTTGTCCTTAGAGAAAACTTCCATTTGTATTGGGTCTCTCTTCATGACATATATGCACCTCTTTCAGGATGAGGCCAGGGGCACCCAGGAGAAAAGATTCCTACTCCCTTCAATGATGCAACTGCTCATCACTCTGTCTAGGAGAATAAATCTGTATTGGTGAGTCTGCTAGTTCAGAATAAGATATCCCTGGAGCTCATGTGCTTTTATTTTAGATGAGGTTAGAGGCAGAAATGCTTATGGAAAATAATTACATATATAAGAGTTGCTTTCCTTGGTGGTCATATTTCTTTCTGAGTATTATTATATATCTTTTAAATATATATCTGGATTATTTTTTGTGTTACAGAAGTAGAGAAAGGGACAGACAGAAGTAAGATGCTTTCATCTCCCAACTTCAATCACCTGGATAGGTTTGAAAAAATGCAGATTCTAGTTTCCAAAATGATATTCTAATTCAGAAGTTTTGAGGTAGGGCCCATACATTTAAATTTTTATAAGTTTATCTGGTGATTCTGATGATCAGTGTAGTGACGATATTAGTTTCAGTATAAACATTAATTTTCCCTCTTTTCCTGCCACCAGAGCTCAGATTTCCTCTGTGTATCCCTGCTCCTTCTCCACCATGAGGTTATTTTTTGAGATAGACCCACCTTACACTATTCAGGCCAATGGGAGAGAGTGAGTCCTAAGACCTAGAGCTACTGCAAAAGACTCTTTTCCTCTGAAGACAGTGGATAAAGATTTGAGCCCTGGGATTGCAGTCAACATCTTGTTTGCTACAGCCTTGAGCTGTTGGGGCTACTGTGTGTAGCCTGAGAATGAAGCTGATGCCATGGAAAGCAGAGGGGAGAGATGGAGAGAAACTGGATTCTTGATGAATTGATTGAGCTTCTTGATCAGGCTTGTCTGACTTGAAATCTATGTTCTGGTGTCTCAGTAACATCGGTGGAAGTGTTTGAGCCAAGATGAGTTGGGCTTTAAATCACTCAAAACCAGATGAGTTCCATCTGGTAAAAACAGCCAAACTTAGGAAACCCTATTCTAAATCTCCTTCCGAATAAGCAGAGAATTCAAGATTAGCATTAATCACACAATATATTCTAATACTTACTGAGCACTTGCATGGGCTATTTAGGGCCCAGCATGGAAAATTAGGAGTTGAGAAGCCCAGTTCTTATCCTCAAGGAGTTTACTGGAAGGAAGAGAGGACAATTGCCTTAAAAAGGAACTACTAATATAAGACATCCTGAAAGTATCAAAAGAGAATAAGTTCAATCAACCAACAAAAGGAAGTTACAGGAAGAAGAGCTCAAAGCTTACCATGGTCCAGAAAGATCAAAGTGAAATAAAGGAGTTTGTATTTGACTTTGTTTCTCTTGATTCCTAAGAGCCATCCAGCCATTGTTGTTTACAAAAATGGGCTCCAGGAAGAAGAGCTCAAAGCTTACCACGGTCCAGAAAGATCAAAGTGAAATAAAGGAGTTTGTATCTGACTTTGTTTCTCTTGATTCCTAAGAGCCATCCAGCCATTGTTGTTTACAAAAATGGGCTCCTCTTGGGTAACTTCTGTGACCAAAGAGAGGATAAGGCAGAGATCATCTCAGCTTGAACAGGCACCACCACCCATGAGTCAAGCAGGCTGATACCATCGTGAGCAGAGCCATGTGTAGATGACCCATACGAAGAGGAAGATAAATGAATTATTGACATGAAATTGATGAATTCAAAGGCTCGACTTCCCACTTTTGGCAGTTAGGAAATAACGCTGTGAATTTTTAACAGTGGAGGATGCCCCTGGTCTATCTGGGGATATTAATGTGGCAGTTGTGTCTGTGGTATATTAGAGGAAGGTGAGTCAGAACAGAGGTAGATCCCTCACGTACCTAAGCTACAATCCCTTCAGTCTCGGGTTACATGCGGGAGCAATTAGATTGGAAGGCAGGGGCCTGAGGCCAGTTAGACACAAGAGTATTTAGCAATTGATTGGTTGTGAAGGGTAGAGGGAGAGAAGGGAGTCAGATGTGATTTTGAAAAATTTAACCTGAGGTACTAGGAGACTTGATGTACCATTAAAATTTAACTCAAAAGAAGAAAAAAAGGTAGGAGAAGCCAATTTTGGGAGGAAAACAATTCTTTCAATTCAAAATATTTTGAATTTAATTGGCAGGCAAGACATTTGTGTGGAGATATTTCTGGCAGGTACGTGGGAAATAAGGGTGTGTGTGGTACACTAAAGGGAAACTGAAGATACAGGTGTAGTTTTGGGCGGTAACACCCAGAATTAAAGGTGTAGGAACAGGACTCTCCATATAAAGAGAGTGTAGAGAAAGAAGGAAGACATGAGGATCAATGATAAAACGTGAGCAAATTTCTGAGGTGAAAGGAAGAAATGGAACTCAGAAAATAAGGTGAGGTAGGTTAGTCAAGGAGGCAGTAGGAATAACAACAGAAACAACAGATACAGTGATAATACCTGAGTTCCTAAGTGCCAGACACTATGCTGTAAACGCTACACAAATATATCTTTGAAGGATCAAAGGCGCTTTTTCATCCAAGCAAAGAAGAAAGGATCAGAGGACAGATGTAATTACAGAGAAATCCAAGGCAACTCGTAGTGGCTGTCTTTGAAGTGGGTTATGAGATCTCCAACTGGTGAAATAGGGGTTCTGCCCTTGAGAAGCATATACAGCAGTGGTTGAAAGCCTTTGCTACGGAGCCAGAAAGACCTGGGATAGAATTCCTGCTCTGCACTTCCTAACTGTGTGTTTCTGGCCAAGTGGCCCAGTTTCTTCCTCTGTAAAAATGTGGACAATGTTCACCTACTGTTGGGAAAATATAGGAAAATGGTCAGGGCCCCTCAGATGTTCAGAATCTGGCTGAGCATTTGCTGTGAATAGGTTGTGTGTGGGCGGAGTCAGTGCGCCTGCGCAGCACCGCACATGGCTGGCGTTTTTCTGCCTTGGGCAGCAGCAGCTGTGCCTTTCCAGCCTGCGGCTTCCAAGGACCTGTTTGCTGGTTACTTAGCTCACAGACCTGCGTGTGAGGGGTCTGATGATCCAGCCTGCGGTGTGTGGGGTCTGGTGACCCAGCCTGGCATGTGAAGGGTTTGTGACCCAGTCTGGACAACGGGCTTGAGGGGTCTGTGCACTCCAGACCCAGCCCTAGCTCAACAATTGGCCCAGTCGGGGCAGGATTACTGGCAGGTAAAAGAGCTTGACAACTGGCATGGTCAAGTGGCTTTACAATTGGCGTCATGAACAGGATTGAGAGCTTTACAACTGGCAGAGCCATAGTGCCACAATTGGCTATGTCGACAGGATTCCTACATGAAACTAGCGTGACACCTACCACCCAGGGTTATGGCAAGGATTAAATAATGAATAGTGTTTAAAGCATTCAGACCACCCCCTGGCACAGTGCTCAACATGAGATGTCTGTTCTGAGTGTGGGGGAGGTGGAGCCTCAGCTGAGACTAGACAGTGGGACTCTCCTGCGTGTTCAGTAAGGGCAGCCTCTCGGTGTACAGGGAGGCAGACTCCAGGATATTGTGCACATGCCTGTGAATAGAGTGGCTAAGAGCCAGTGCTCACACACAGGAGGCTGTACTTTGGTTTGCTACTTAATAGTCAGTGACATCCATGGCTCTGTATGCAGACAGCTAAGCTGCAAATGAACTCTCTCTTTCACTGGCCTATTCCAAAAAAATCAACAGTGACATTGTGGCATGTCAGGTTGCCCTTCTCTGTGCTATCTGCTCACCTACCTGTGATCCTCCACTTTGGCTTATTTCAGCAGTTCACCAATACCCCTGCCCTCAGTGCCCAGTGACTCCTGACTCCATGAAGGTCAGGCTGATGGAAATCATGTCTCTGCATGTCTAGAGAAATGGATTGTGGCATGACAGCCATTTGGTTCAGCCACCTCCCATGACATCTTGGAGATGTAAGTCTACTGTTTCATGATGGATTTGACTGTCAGCTATTTAAGGCAGTAATGCTCATCCTTGACTACACAGTAGACTCTCCCAGAAGATTATCTATCTATCTATCTATCTATCTATCTATCTATCTATCTATCTATCTATCTATCTATCTATCTATCTATCTATCTATCTATCTATCTATCTATCTATCTATCTATCTATCTATCTATCTATCTATCTATCTATCTATCTATCTATCTATCTATCTATCTATCTATCTATCTATCTATCTATCTATCTATCTATCTATCTATCTATCTATCTATCTATCTATCTATCTATCTATCTATCTATCTATCTATCTATCTATCTATCTATCTGTCTGTCTGTCTGTCTGTCTGTCTGTCTGTCTGTCTGTCTGTCTGTCTATATTTAACTCTACATTTTTTCTTTTTGTTAAATCCCTACACCAGACCTGGTGCATTAGAATATCTAGGGATGAAGTTGGGGCATGTATATTTTTGTAAACCTGATGTATGCTCAGTGGTACAAATCACAAATTTAAAAAGAAAAGTCTTGAAAAGTTGAACTGGATTTGTTGGTTGGTTGTTTGATCTGGAATGAAGTGTTTGGGGCTACATGCTTCCTGTCTCCTAGATTCAACCTATAGAAATTTTACTCATTATTCATCCTGTTTATTCAGACTGGAAGGTGACTCCTTGCTTATCCAAAGCCTAACATTTTCTATTTGTTGTTTTGAGAATAGGGTTAAAATAGTAGATTTTGGGTTGGAGACACCTGGATTCAAATTTTAGCTCAGGTACGTACTGGCTGTGACTTTGCGGATGTATTTCAGTTTGAGTCCATCTGTACAGTGCAGATGATGCCCATGTTGTATGTGTGTGGTTAGTATTAAAGGAGGTGCTGTATGCAAATTCCTTAGTTTAGTGTCCAGGCATACATTGTGCTTTAAATGCAGCTATCAGGAATAATAACTTAATCATCTTTATTAGTTACTGATAAATCAACAGTTATTGCAGTATCCTTATAATATCCCAGGTATTTGTAGATTCAAAGAAAGAAACAACAATCACAATAATGAGTTGGACTTTTAGAAGGAGAACAAACAATTGTGGTTACTAGAGGTGGAAAAGGGGAGTGGGGAGAGGGAAGGGTATTAATGGGAAATTGGTTAACAGACACAAAGAATAATTATGTACTGTAATGATGAATAAGCTAACTATTCTGATCTGACTGACCATTACACATTGTACGCAACTATTGAAAGTTAACGTCATACCCCACATATATGTATAATAAATTATCTTTAACAAAAGCCAAGGAAAACCTTTTTCTTGGGGCTTGTCATAAAATAATAAGATCTTCTAGATATATTTTAATAAATATCTATCATTTCTTTGAAAATGTTAATCTACAGACATGTACACATGTGTACAGACATATTCAAAGGAATTATTTATTCACTTACTATATGTAGAGGTTTATCACTGAATATTTCTTTCATGCCTGGAGATCGTGTTTTAGCCATAACTCCACTGGTTGGATGCTTCCTTTCCCACACATTAAGCTTTTGGGATATAGAACTTTCTCAGCACATTTTTGGCATCTCGTTGCCTTTGTTGTTTTTTCTATTATTGCTGGTAATGCAAGCAAAGAAGAAAAAGACTATAGATGAGGGAAGAGGAAGAGGAGGATCCCAGTTACTTCTAAACTGTAATATGTTTGAGGATGGAGATTGTGTGCTTTCCATTCTTGTATGCCCGTAAGAGTTGTTTAAAATAAACACTCATTGAATTGAAATTGTGTTAGGATTCTCACTTACCACAATCTTTTGGAAAAAAGCCTTACTCCATTTCTGAATCTTTAATTAGTAAATCCTTAGTCACACGTGCTGTCCTATGTGCAATCTTTGGCCAGGAAGGGCTTGAAATTCTGATTAAGAGTTGTAGTAAGCCTGCACACCATGAGATAGAGATAATCCTCCAAAGGAAAATCCAGTCACTGCTACCAAAAGTAGGAATGGGTAGTGGCAGGGAAAAGTAGTTTGTGTCCCCTTTTCCATCTTACATTACTTACCAGAGACTACCTTCTCAATATCTTTCATGTCTCCCATTTTGCCAGGCTTTGGCCGCTGTTCTAATGTTATTTGCTGCCTGTTTATGTTCTCTCCCACTTCTAATATCTTTTGCACATGTCTCTAAGATTAAACTCCCTAAGAATCACATTTACCATATTTTAAAACTGTCAGTGACTTGTAATCCTCACTAGATAAAATTTAAACTCCTCTGCCTGTTATTCAAGGCTCTACAAAGTACGTCTCTTAACGTTTATGATTTTATCATTCAGAGATTTCTACTTAAACTAGCTGCTCAATGAATTGGCCTTTCTTGCTTAAAGTCAGCCTCTTTAGGTTGGTGGAGGAGCCCTGTCCCAGCCAGAGTAGCTTTGGCTGAACACATCATATAGACTCATTAGAAATCTTATGAATGCTATGAACACAAGCTTTAGACTTGTGTCCTAACATTCCTGGAATTCTCCTCTTCCCCCCATTGCAGGCATGCCCTGTATGCCCATCCTGTTGAAAAACTCACAGGTCTCTGGACTGGCCAAGGGGCCACACCTTTGTTCCTCTGTACATACTGTTCCTCCTTGAGTGTCCTTTCACAATCTCTCTCCAAGATTGACCACTATCATCTGCAAACTTGCCTCAGGGAAACTTTCCCTGACCTCTCCTGGTGAGTGTGAAGTGCCTTTCATTTGTAACCCCATAATGCACTGTGCATTCCCTTATGATACTTTAATGTAAATATCTGTTTGCTCTTCCTGTGTCAACTGCACCAGGAACTCCTTCATGGCAGAATGGAGCCTTCCAAGTCTTAATCCCCTGTATCTAGCACATGCTTAGCCAGTGTAGATGCTCAGGGATGGCATCAACCTTACCTGTCCTATTTATATTTTATCACATCCTAGTGCATAGAGGAAGGTTTGGCACAAGGAGACGCTCAATAAGCAAAACTGGGGTTGGCCGATTAGCTCAGTTGTTTATAGCATGATGTTATAACCCCAAGGTCAAGGGTTCAGATCCCTGTACTGGCCAACCACCAATAAATAAATAGATGAGTAAATAAATAAATAAATAAATAAATAAATAAACAAAACCTTCAATGGCTCCACCTCAATCACAGTAAACATCAGTGTTCTTACTGAACTAAACAAAATATTCTGTAAGACGTGACCTCTGCTACCTTTCTGCCTTCATTCCCTCACACTGTCCCTCACCCACTCACCCTGCTTCTGCCTGCTGGTCTCCCTGATCTTTCTGGGACACAAAAAACATCTCCTAGACTCATTCCCTTTGCACTGGCTGTTCCCTCTGCTGACATGCTCTTCCCTCTGATATCTATATGGCTTGCCCTGCTCAAACATCTCTGCTTAAATGTCACCTTATTAGACTTTCCCTTGTCATTTGATATTATAAAGTGCTCACTGTACATGCCTTCTTAATCGTTTCCACAGCTTTTAGCCCCATCTGACATGATATATATTCAATTGTGTGTTTATTGTGTCACCTCTCTCTCTATGGTAATTCCTTGAGGGTAGGGACTTTATCTTATCTACTGCTCTATCCCTAGGTTCAAAGGCAGTGCATAGCACATAGTAGTCACTCAATTACTATTTGTTAAATTAATGAGTATGTGCTAAAGAAATGGAAGGATGTAAGGGAGCACAAAGCAAGTAAAATGAGCGTGTTTGGTATTACTGCATATGGGTAGCTATTCCCTCCACCCATCCATATTCCCCTCTTCTCATAAACAGACAGACACCTGAATTAAATATAGATGCATGTTCCTGAATTTTCAAATCCAATACAGGCACAGTGGTATTAATAATACAAAATACGTCATGTCTAGTATTGCTTTGTGGAAAAGATTGGGAGAGGAGAGGGCCTGAACACTTCTCCCTACAGCAATCCCATACCCCTCTTGATAATATTTTGGTAGCCTGATAGAGGCATTTTATCCCAGAAGGCAGCCTGACATTTATCCAGGATTGCCTGAATTTACTGCTGCAGTTACCAGCAAAAAGCCATCAGGTTTTAGAGTTTTCTCACCCGTAGAAAGCCAGTCAATTTATTTTATTAGCATCTTTTCCAGTGCCTAACCCTAAAATAACTGATTTCAGTGTTTACATTCTTAGTGTTGAGCTAATGAAGAGGCCCCAACAGCTCTAGCCAAGCCCTGGATGGCTGAGCCAAACCTGCTAATGATATCAGCAATTACAGCAAATCCAGCCTAATCCACTGATAAAAAAAAATATATATATATATATTTTTTTTTTGTCTAGTATTTTAAAAATATCTTCTTGGTTTTGTGAATAGACAATTAATGAAAACAGTTCTGTGAATTTTGTGGAGTTTCTGTTTCCATTCTTCTCTACCTTGGTAGTGGATAGATATAACCTGCCGTTTTTAGGACAGTCTGTTATTTTTCACTCTTTATGTTTTCCTCAATTTTCCTTGCCCATCTGTGTGTCTTTTTCTCACTTTCTTCACTCAGTACTGAAGACTTTTTGTGATTTCTGTATCTGTGGATAAAATCCTAGAAAAGTTCCCTTGCAGGTGCACACAGATCAAGGACTGGCTTCTGAGAGTCCTGTGTGTGTCCAAGTGGGGATCCCTCAACCTGGTCACTAACAATCCTGTCCATTAAAAATGAACCCAATTGTTGGCCAGAATGTAGAGAAATTAGAACTCTCTTCAACTGCTGGTGAGAGTGTAATGAGGTATGGCCACTTTGGAAAATATTTTTGAAGTTTCTCTAAATTTACAAATACATGTCTTATAATCATTAATTCTACACCCAACAGTAATGAAAACATGTCCACATGACTGTTCATAGCAGCTCTGCTCATAATCACGACAAAATAAAAGCAAGCCAAATGTTTATCAATAGGTGAATGGATAGTCAAATTGTGGTATACCCATACAATAGAGAGGAACAAAAAAACGGATACATACTACAACATGAATGAACCTCAAAAGCATTATGCTTGGGCCAGCCCGGTGGCGCACTGGATAGTGCGCCGCTTGGGAAGCGTGGTGGCACTCCCGCCCGAGGGTTCGGATCCCACGTACAGACCGGTTCCCGCTCACTGGCTGAGCGAGGCGCGGGAGCAATAATCATTAATTCTACACCCAACAGTAATGAAAACATGTCCACATGACTGTTCATAGCAGCTCTGCTCATAATCACGACAAAATAAAAGCAAGCCAAATGTTTATCAATAGGTGAATGGATAGTCAAATTGTGGTATACCCATACAATAGAGAGGAACAAAAAAACGGATACATACTACAACATGAATGAACCTCAAAAGCATTATGCTTAGTGAAAGAAGACAGACACAGCTCTCTCTACTCTGCCGTTCTCTGTCATGTGAGACCCCTGGGTCACTGTCACCACCACCAAGACTCTCACCAGATGTGTTTCCTGGAATTTGGACTTCTCAGCTTCTGAAACTATAAGCAATGCATCTGTTTTCCTTATAAATTGAGAAAAAAGAAGAAGCCAGACACAAAAAGACTACATACTGAATGATTCTATTTTATGAAATTCTTGAATAGGCAAAAGTAATCTAAAAGTAGATTGGTGTTGCCTGAGAACTAGGGTGGGGCTTTTGATTAAAAAGGGACCTGAGGAAACTTTTTGAGGTGATGTAAATATTGTGTATCTTGATTGTGGTGGTGATTACATGGACGTATACACTTGTGAAAATGCAACAAACCGTATCCTTTAAATGGGTGCATGTTATTGTATTTGAATTAAACCTCAATAACTTTGTTTTAAGATAAAAACAAAAAAATTAAAACAGAAAAAAAGTCATGTTAAAAGTTTATTCCCATCCACATCCTTCACCTGTTAAGCCCACTGTCCAAAAGGGCTTGCCTTCCTAAAACTCTACTGACCATTTTCCCCTCAGGAGAGTTTCAGAAAACTTTATTAAGTTATTATAAAAAGCAGACTCTGAATTCAAGACCTGTTGCTGCTAGCCTCTCCCTGAGAGATCTCAGGAATAGCAACTAATGATAAACATAATGAAAATGGGAATTATTGATTGCTTGAAATGTCTTTCATTTGTAGTGCTGTACCACACTGTATCAAGTTCTCAGCACAGGACCTGGGCACAGGAGGAGCACCATTGAATAACAGAACAAACCTTATACCCATGTTATCCTAAACATATAATTCGATCACCATTTTATAGATAAGGAAGCTGACATCAAAGATGTTAAGTGACTTTTTCAAGATCTCTGAGCTAATAATTGGCAAAGCCAGGTTTGGAGACCAGGTCTCTAGCATTAGTTTTCTGTTAAATTAAAATTTGATTTTTATATACTGCTTTCCAGCTTGTTCTTATGTAAAATCACTATGATTATTTCTAAATCATGTGCTCATATTGACAATCAAATAATGTAAAATATGTGAACAATCTTTGTAAACCCTAAAACTTTGTAGAAATGCAGGAAATAAGTGATATGATTTAGCATAGAATTTGGATTTCTTTTTTCCTCTCATAATAAGAGCTAACATTTGGCTTAAAATGTACCACACAGTTTTATTTTTTTTAATTTATATATAGTTTTTTCGATTAATTTTTTTATATTTTATTTTATTTAACTTCTCAATATATATTGCAGTTGATTTTCATGCCCCTTTACCCGTTCCTTCCCTTCTCACCCTCCCCCCATATCATATCTGTTCACTTGCCTTAAACAGTTCAAGGAATTTTTGTGGTTATTCTGTCTTCCTCCCCGCCCCCCATGCCTTGATTTGTTTTTGTGTTTATTTATTTATTTATTTTTAGCTCCCACTAATAAGTGAGAGAACATGTGGTATTTCTCTTTCTGTGCCTGACTTGTTTCACTTAATATAATTTTTTCTAAGTCTGTCCATGTTGTTGCAAATGGTAGTATTTCATTCTTTTTTTTATAGCAGAGTAGTATTCCATTGACCACACACTGTGTTAAGTGCTTTGTAGTGTATATAATCACTTCATTCTCACAAATAGCTCATGAAGTAACTGCCATAGTTATCAGCATCTTCCATAGTTATCAG
>NW_007732722.1:0-648 GCF_000696425.1 Galeopterus variegatus
TCGCTGAATAACTTCTTCAGTTCGGCAAGTTCTGTGACTTTTTTTTTGTATGACAGTGATTTCCTTGTACATTTCCTCTTTCAGGCCCTGTATATTTTTCCTGGTTTCATCATGCTCTCTAGCTGTGTTTTCTTGTATCTCATTCAGTTTCTTTAGGATTATAACTCGAAATTCCCTGTCATCATTTCAAGGGCTTCTTGTTCTATAGGATCTAGAGTTTGGGATTTATTAACTTTTGGTGGTGTACTTTCTTGGTTTTTTGCATTTCTGGTATCTCTTTTTGGGTGTTTGTTCATTTTGGCAGGGAGTTTCACTCGGTTCTTGGACCTCTGCTGGAAGTCTCTTCTCTGGTCAGCTTGAACTCTACTAGGCCGCTGGATTCTGCCCTGCCGGTCCCACACGGTATGTGTGTTCTGCACCTCGCTATCGGGGCGTTTTCCCACTCTGTGTACACTAAGTGGGGCTGTTGAGCCTTGCAAAGGGGGCCCGCAGGGTGTGTAATTTTTTATTTCTGAGACTCCGCCTCCTTTTGCCAGACCCGCCTCCTTTTGCCGGACCCCTCCCCACTCTGTGCACTCAGTACAGAGCTGAGGCGTGTCTTCTGCAATCTTTGTCTATCAGCTGGGACATCAAAGCTGTGCCCTGCCC
>NW_007732722.1:2185-7106 GCF_000696425.1 Galeopterus variegatus
TGGCTGGGGGCTCCCCCCACCACCATCCCTGTCAGAGATCCGCGGGGGGAGTGGGATTGTAGGCCAGTCCACAGGCCCCAGGGGGCCACGTGTCGAGGAACGCAAGTGGCACATCTCAGTGAGGAGCCGCACCAAGCCAAGGGGGCCAGCCTGGCCGATCTGAGCCAGCCATCTCCGCCCCCACCCAAGAAAATGGAGGCAGCGCTGATGCCGGGGCCTAGCCTGGTGTGGTAGGCGGGAGCCAGGTGGGCGGGAGCCAGTCTGGCTTCTGCCCTGCAAGTGGGGCTGGACTGGGGGTGACTCACAGAGCTCACAGAGTTGGGCCGGTCCGGCGCCTTCCACTCCGTTTCTGTGTCATCTCTGCTGACTTATTTAGCCTTTGTTGTCTCGGGCTGCTCGCTCAAACCCACAGCGTGGCTTGGGCGCTCTCGGGAATCTTCTTTTGTGACGGCCCTAAAACCTCGAATCTGTAGTTGCTTTTTTGTAATTGTAGGTTAGTTGTTCAAAGATTTATTCGTTTTTTGTTGCTCTTGGAAATGCAAATAGTACTCTGGTATCACAGCGCACACTTCTCAGGGTCGCGCTGTCTCCTGGCATGGCCGCTCCAGACCCATCTCCATCTTGAGTCCCAAGCACTTTGTTGAAAAGGCTGTCCTTTCCCCAATGTATGTTCATGGGGCTTTTGTTGAAGATCAAATGGCTGTATATATGGGTTGATTTGGGGGTTCTCTTTTCTGTTTTCTTGGTCCATGTGTCTGTTTTTATGTCAGTATCATGATGTTTTGGTTACTATAGCTTGTAGTATAGTTTGAAGTCCAGTAGTGTAATGCCTTCAACTTTATTATTTATTTATTTTTTTGCTCAGAATTTATTTAGCTAGTCCAGGTCTTTTGTTGTTCCATATGAATGTTAGGATTATTATTTTTTTCTATTTCTGTGAAGAATGTCCTTGGTATTTTGATGGGGATTATTGCTTTGAGTAATATGAACTTTTTCACAATGTTAATTCTTCTAAACCATAATCATGGAATGTCTTTCCATCTTTTGGTGTCCTCTTTAATTTCTTTCGGCAGTGTTTTGTAGATATTATTGTAGAGAGTTTTCACCTCCTTGGTTAAATGTTTTCGTAAGTTTTTTCTTTTTGATAGCTATTGTAAATGTGCTTGCTTTCTTGGTTTCTTTTGCTTCTAGTTTGTTGCTTGTATATAAAAATGCTACTGAGTTTTGTGTATTGATTTTGTATCCTGCAACTTTATTGAATTCATTTATCAGCTCTAGGAGTATTTTGATAGAGTAAGTTTTTCTCTATATAGGATCATCTCATCTGCAAACAGGGGTAATTTGACTTCATCTTTCCCAACTTGAATGATTTTAATTGCTTTCTCTTGCCTGAATTCTCTGGCTAGTACTTGCAATACTATGGTAAATAGGAGCGGTAAGACTAGGCATCCTTGTCTTTTTCCCATTTTTAAAGGAAAAGCTGAAAGTTTTCCTCATTTAGGATGATATTGGCAATGAGCTTGTAGTAGATGGCTTTTATTCTCTTGACACATTTTCCTTCTATACCTAATTTCTTGAGAGTCTTTATCATGAAAGGATGTTGAATATTGTCAAATGCTTTCTCTGCATCTAATAAGATAGTCTGATTTTTTCCCTTGATTTTGTTGATGAGGTGTATTGCATTTATTGACTTGCATATATTGAACTATCCTTGCATCATTGGAATGAATCCCAATTAATCAGAGTGTATAATCTTTTTGATGTGCTGTTTTATTCTGTTTGCTAATATTTTGTTGAGGATTTCTGCATCCATGTTCATCAGAGATATTGGCCTGTAGTTTTCTTTATTTGTTGCATCTTTGTGTGGTTTTGGTATCAGTGCGATGTTGGTCTCATAGAATGAGTTTGTAGAATGACATCGACTTTAATTTTTTGGAATAGTTTGAAAAGGATTCTTATTAGTTCTTCTTTAAAGCTTTAGTACAATTCAGTAGTAAAGCCATCCAGTCTTGGGCTTTTCTTTGTTGGGAGACTGCTGATTACTACTTCAATCTTATTGCTCATTATTTGTCTGTTCAAGTTTTCTATTTCTTTTTGGTTCAGTCAAGGTAGTTTGTATGTGTCCTGAAAATTTTCCATTTCTTCCTGATTCTCAAATTTGCTGACATATAGCTGTTCATAGTGATCTGTAATAATGCACTGTATTTCTATGGAATCAGTTGTAATGTGTCCATTTTTATTTTTTATTTTTATATTTGGGTTTTTTTCTCATTTAGCTAATGGTCTATTTTGTTTATATTCTCAAAAAAACAACTTTGTTTTGTTGATTTTTTTGTATAATTTTTTTTTTCTCTATTTCATTTAGTTCTGCTCTGATTTCCGTTATTTCTGTCCATCTATTAATTTGGGGATTGGATTGTTCTAGTTTTTCTACCTATTTGAGTTTTAGCATTATTTGAAGCCTTTTCTTTTAATGTAAGCATTTATTGCAATAAGCTTCCCTCTTAGAGCTGCTTTTGCAGTATTCCAAAGGTTTGGTAACTTATCCTTGTATTTTCCTTTGTTTCAAGGAAATTTCCTGCTTTATTTCTTCTTGGACCCATTGGTCTTCAGGAGGAAGTTATTTAATTTCCATGTATTTGTGCAGTTTTGAAAGTTTCTCTCATTACTTTCTAACATTATTCCATTGTGGTCTGAAAATATACTTGATAACATTTCAATCTTTTTAAATTTGTTGATACTTGATTTGTGTCCTAACATGTGGTCTAAGCTGGAAATGATCCATGTCCTGAAGAGAATAATGTATATTCTGCAGTTGTTGGATGAAATATTCTCTTAACATTTTTCAATTCCATTTGGTCTAAAGTGCTGTTTAAGTTCAACGTTTCTTTGCTAATTATTTGTCTAGATTATGTGTTAAATGCTGAAAGAGGTGTGTTAAAGTCCCCAACTATTATTGTGTTGGAGTCTATCTCCTCCTATAGATCCAATAACAGTTCCTTTATAGATCTGTGTGCTCTAGTGTTGGGTGTATACATATTTATGATTGTTATAACTCCTTTCTGCATTGATCCTTTTATCATTATATAGCATCCTTCTTTGTCTCTTTTTATAGATCTCGGTTTGAAGTCTATTTTATCTAACTCTATTTTATCATTATTAATGAGCAACTCCTGCTCATTTTCGATTTCTATTTGCATGGAATATCTTTTTCTATTCCTTCACTACTAGTCTATGTGTGTCTTTACTGATGAAGTGAGTTTCCTATAGGCAGCCTAAAGTTGGGTCTAGTTTTTTAATCCATTCAGTCAGTCTCTATCTTTTAAGTGGGGAATTTAATCCATTTACATTCAGGGTTGCTATTGAAAGGTATTGCCTTGTTCCTGCCATTTTATTAGTATTTTATGGTTGTTTTATGTTTCGTTTGTTCTTTTCTTTCTCTTTATTAGCTTTGCTCTTTGGTGTTTTTTTGTTTGTTTGTTTTTTTGTAGTGATAAGATTAATTTTCTTTTCTTTCTCACTTGTGCATATGTCATACTGTGGCTTTTATTCTTTTGCATGTATTTATGATGATATATATTGATCTTTTGATTCCAGATGTAGGACTCCCTTGAGGATTATTGAAGGACCAGTCTTTTGGTAATGAACTCCCATAGTTTTTGTTTGACTCTGAAAGATAGTATTTCTCCTTCATTTCTGGAGGAAAGCTTTGCTGTGCATAGCATTCTTGGTTGGTAGATTTTATATTTAACACTTTGAATATATCATCCCACTCTCCCCTGGCCTATAGGGTTTCTGTTGAGAATTCTGCTGTTAGCCTTATGGTGATTCCCTTATAGGTGATTTAATTATTTTCTCTTGCTATTTTTAGAATTCTTTCTTTGTCTTTGTCTTTTGACAATTTGACTATTATGTGTCTCAGTGAAGTTCTTTTGGGGTTGAATCTATTTGGGGACCTTTTTCCACTGGTGCAGGCTGGTCACTGTGTCTGGCAGAAATCTGGGCTCCTACAGAAGGTGGTTGTGGATGTAGGTGACTTGCATACCTCCCACATGTTCTTCTGCAAGTGCTGGCATGCTCACTGCATCAGGCAGACCTTTGTGCTCCTGGGTAGGGAGTGCATGTCTCCAAGTGACCAACACAAGGGAACAGCTCAGTTTCTTATTTCTGTCCACTGAGGTAGAGTGTGTGTGTGTGTGTGTTTAGGGTGGGGGGGGGATTGAGTTAGGTGGAGCTCCAGGCTGCCAGTGGGAAAGAAAGGCATGTATCCAGGCAGCCAATGTGCTGCCTCTACACTCTCTACTGGAGTGTATAAGACCACTGGGTCAGTGAGACTCTGGGCTTTCTCAATCCTGTCCTAAATTAGCCACATCCAGTGGTGTGGCACAGAACTGAGAGCAGTGGGGATAAATCTTCAAGTGGTTCTTCTCAGAAGGAATACAGCCATCTGGGTTCTTTGACACTCCACCTGCTGGACTCGCTGTCTGCAAGGGTCATACAATTAATTTGCAGCCCAATTTGCTGTTGTCAGACTAAAAGATTTTAAATATTAAAATGATTAACACAAACTTCAGCATAATTATGTATGAAATGTTTATTGAAATAAAGATATAACTGTACAAGTGACAACTATGCAAAAGAACCAAGCTAAATTTTAAAAGTGAAAATGATGAATGTGGGGGAAAAAACACACAAAAAACCTCTCAATGAATGGGTTACCATTAGATTCAGCTGAAGAGAGAATATGTGGATAGGAAAATAGACCTCTAGAATTTATTTAGAATGCAGCAGAGGATTAGAGACTAAGAAATACATTAGATAGACTTTAAGATTAGGACGAATAGAACAAAAAGCTCTAAAAGTTACTTTAGGGATATAGTTGCATTTTCAGGTTAGAATTGGCAAACACATTTTAAAAAAA
>NW_007732722.1:8281-11055 GCF_000696425.1 Galeopterus variegatus
GGAGTGATGAAGGGAAAAGAGGAAACACATGTCACTCCTGGGTTTTTGTCTTGATCAAGTATGCCATCGACATTAGATGAGATGAAGACAATTTGAAGAGTTTTAGAAAGTCATTTAGGGCATTTACAAATGTAATTCAAATGTGATGTCACAGGCAGAAATGTAAATGTTAGAATCATTGAAATGAAACCAGCATGAATTGGATGGAATTATGTGAAACCTGCATGGGACTACATTGTTAAATTAGTGGGAAAGAAAATGTAACATGTTATTTTGGGGAATGATAGGAGGCTAAATGAATTAATCTTCAAAGTAACCTCTGAGTTGGATTTAAGCATGGTGCTCTGTAATTATAAGGCTCTTTTCTTCATCATCTCATTTTGTGAACTTATTTAATCAGTCTGGATGTATAATAAGCCAAGATGTCATATAAGCCTTGTGAATACATTTTACTAAGGGTATAAATCAGTGCTAAATGAGTCTGAAAACGGAGGTGGTAATGGGTGGGGTGGGTAGCTAATCTCTAAATTTAAAGAATTGTCTTGAGGATGTAAAGTTCGCCTTGGCTTAGGTGAAAGTACCAGGGTCTGCATTACAGAATTTCTTCCATTTTTGTATATATGCTATGTGTGTGAATAACAACACTTGGAAGTTGCTCTTTTCTTAATCCAAAAAAAAAAGCATGCTAAAGTCTGAATTACAGAATTTCTTCCATTTTTGTATATATGCTACGTGTGTGAATAACAACACTTGGAAGTTGCTCTTTTCTTAATCCAAAAAAAAAAGCATGCTAAAAATGTTAGTTCTAATGATTTCCCCAGATGTAAGCTTTTATAGCGAAAACATTAATCAAAATTCAAAGTCATAAAATAAATTGATTTCTAAAATTTTCAAAATGAGAAAGAGGCTTAATCCCATTACCCTTTCCAAAAAGCTGAGTTTATCTGAGTGTCACTAGATAAAGGTAGGTGAAACCATATTGTTCATTAGGTATTATAATATGAGCATGTCCTGTATCCACTATTCAAATTTCTACTGAAGTACATCATTTTGTAAACAATCCAAATAATAAGCTTTGCTTCAATACCTACCTATATTCTAGGCTTCTAACAATCAGAAGACCCATTGTAAACATCTTTATGATCCTCTTACCTATATAGCACATAAATATCACAAGTCATAGGAACAGCCTAGAAATGAGGTCATTTCCAATAAATAATATTCTAGGTCAGGCGCTTTTCTGGTTCATAGGGCTAAAGTTCCAAGGGAGAAAAAGAAGTTTAATAGGGCTATGTTCTCTTAGACATTCATACAAGCCAAAAGTAAATATACAATAATTATTATTTCAGGAGCTGTAAAGAAACACTTTGGTGCATATAATGTCTATGGTTATAGAAGTGCCACTGTAACACCATTTCCTGTTTAGAGTATTACTCAGTCACAAAATCTTTCCATGTGAAGTTTCTGATAAAATATGAGTGTTGTGTCACGCCTCTCATATCCCTGAGAACACCTTAACAATCTATGGAGAGTTTTTATGCAGTTGAGGATATAGAAAGAAAAAAGAAATGGTTTTGAAGTTGGATGATCCATCAAGGATTTAATTTACAGATATTCTATCATTTTATCTCAGCCAGTTAAAAAGTAATGTTAATGTTGGTTTTATAGTGTATGTCAACCTGTATAGTATGCTGTGGTGCTTTCCAGAGAAGTAACAAATCTGGAGCTTGTCTCTTAAAGGGAGTCTAGTATTTATTTAGGGAGGCTGGCATATATAAAAGTGAAAATTCCAGATAACACAGGCATTTCTCTAACTTTTGAGCATATGGCTGACTCTGATGGAGATCTACTCAAAAAGCAATCTCTCCTAATTCCTTTATAAAAGAACCATAACTTTATTCTATGCTATAATGTGCCCTGTCAAAATATCTACTTTCTTAGACTACCTAGAAACTGGGGGTACCCATTTTACCCAGTTCTAGCCATTGGAATATAAACAAAAGCATCCTGTATTGATATTCGAGAAAGTCATGGTTTCAATGATGAAAAGCAATAGATTCAGTTGACAGCAGCTTTTTGTCATTTGCTTTTTATCTTATTCCTGCCTGAAATGTGGATGCAACACCTGAACATGGAGCGATCCTCCTATGACTAGGAGAGGGCGGAACAGAAAAAATGAAATGGGCTACCCTAATGGCATTGTGCAGTTGCCATCACATCTATGGAGTACCTACCCTTGCACGTCTGCTGATGAGAGGAAATTGAACTGCCTATTTGGTTAAACTTCAAATAGCTGAAAACCATATGTTCTTAAAGTTCATTCGAGGGTACTTAAGAAAGTTCATGGAAAAATAGAATTAAAAAATAATATGAATCTTTCCATAAACTTTTTGAAGTAGCCATGTGAATTTTAGCTTTAATCCTAATAAATTTTTCCACCATTTACTGGCATTCTCTGAGCACTAGCTCATTTATTTCTCACAGTAACCCTACTGTGATAAGTGATGATACTGACTTTTTCAGATATGGAATTTGAGAGTCATGGAGGTGTGTCTTTCCTGGGATCACATAGGTAGTTTATGGCAGGGATGATTTTCACAATTGTTGCTTAACTATACCACCTCCTCAAATCAACATTAATAATACTAGCAGTTTTCTTAATTTTTATTACCTAACTAATACTATTTTCTGTTAAAAAAATTTTACATGTGCAGGTCTTACAATTCTATAATGTATTTCAGCTATAATATCTTACTTGAAGTTTACAATTCTTT
>NW_007732722.1:11606-33378 GCF_000696425.1 Galeopterus variegatus
GGTCTTACAATTCTATAATGTATTTCAGCTATAATATCTTACTTGAAGTTTACAATTCTTTAAGGGAAGTAAAATACTTTTGTTATTCACATTTTACAGCAGTGGAAGTTGAGTTTAGAAAGTGACAAGCCTGCCCAAGACAGGGAAGGAAGAAGAATGTGCTTCGGTCATGTAACCCCAAATTCAACATTCTTATAGGCCTAGTTCTGCAATGAACTTTTTATTTTCTCTCCCTTTTCTCTCTTTCCTCATAGAGGCTCTCTCACTGGGCCTGAACATAATTTGTTTGGGAAGCTGGGTCAATGCTCTGAAGATCCAACAATGTGTTGCTTCTGTCGGTGACACCTAAAGAATTCTGAACAGGAGATTAAAGATAGCTGTTCTCAGCAGGCTTGGAGCTCCTGCCAACTCTGTACCCCTAGACTGTTGAAAAGTCGGGGAGCTCTTCAGTGTATGTTCAACTACTAAATGCTGTGACACACTCAGCTGCTTTGATTAGAATCCAGAGAGTACTTAGGGCTACAACAGTGCCAAGACAACATACAAATGAAGTTGCCCGGTGACACCTAAGCATGCTGTCTCCGTTATGTCTAAGAGTCTTTCAAGGAGAATTTGAAAGTCTGCTGGTGGTCTGTCTCACTTTTCCCATTTTGCCAAGTATATCTGGTGGATTTGGAAAATGATATATTTATGCACCATGTAAGTCCTGCCAGTCTGATTAACACTGTACACCCTACAGAGGCACACTGTTGAATAAACAGGAAAGCTTTTATCCTGCCAGCCTGCTGTGTGCCTTTCTCCAGGGCTGAGTCAACACACAGCAATGGTTCTATGATACGTTTGAAAGTGGAGACAATGGAGATGATCTTTACTAGTTTTATTAGGCAAGAGTGGCTTTAGAGTCTTCCAATTTTTATGCATATATAATACTGCATTACTCCAACTCAAGTATTATTGATACATACATTTCTTTTAAAATCTTGAACCAAATAAATGTTATATGAAGTTTCTAAAAACTGCTAGTCACTATAAATTGTGAGTTACTAAAAATATACTGGGAAAGTGAATTTCATGTAATCCTTGAATAATTTTAAAGTGAGCGCAAATTTAAACAAGACACCCATTACATACAATGTGAGGGCACACATTGGTCATTGCTTTCAGATTTATTTTTTACTTTTTTACAAAAACACATATCTTTTCTTTTGTGTCTCAGTGGGCTCCAAAAGCATCTGGAGTCAGTTACATTTATTTATGTTATATTCTAACTAAAATGGCTTAGATGAAAAGTATTCCAAAATTTATTTTAAGGAAAAATAAAACTGACTTCAAGCTCACATGCCAGGTTTTAGCCCAAAGCAAAGTGTCGTGGCTGATTCCAAAATGAAATGGAAACACTGACACACTCTTTATCCTGGCAGTGTTATAAGGATAACATGTAAATACAATAGTTAGAGCTAATAATAGTTAACATTTTCCAGGTTTTTCTATTAAAGGTCCCTTATGACAAACAAGTTCTTTAAAGAATCGCCGAGGAAAGTTTCCTTATGAGATAAAATGTCAAGACCTAACCAATTTTTTATTGCAATAAAATAAGATTCCTTTTTGGTTGTTTTCATATTGTTAGTTTCTCTGTGTAAGTTTCCCAATATTAGAATATGTATATTTAGATGTTAGAATTCTATTTACAAGAGATTCTATAGACATTAGTAAAATGAAAGCATTTAATGAGATATTACTAAATTTCCTTTTTAATGAAGTTTAGGTTTTTATGAGGTCTTTTAAAAATTAGTATTTTTATAAAATATCCCTTATCTTGGTTTCCCATACCCCTTCAACTTATAACATTTATTAGTATTAGTATTTAATCACAGTTCTAATCATGCTGACATTATTGTTTATATTTATTTTAAAATAGTCTCATGTGACTGTTTGGTTGGTTGGTTTGGTTATCATTAATGTTCTTCAATGAAAAAAATATACAACAAGACAGGAGGTTGAATGAGTGGATTTAGGAGAGGAGAGCCAGGGTTTAGATCCTGATTCTGACACACCTAGCTTTCTAAACGTGGGCACTGTTCTAACTTTTAAAATGGGATCTAATATAGCAGTTAAATCAGAGGGTAAATCTGGAGATTAAAAGAGATAAGAAGCTTAGCACAAGTCCTGTCTTATGGCCAGGGTTCTATAAAACTTGGCTGTATTCGTTTACTGTGTAGTTTTTTTGTTGAAATAGCATATATCATAATTTCCCCTCAGGAAGCACTAGTTCTCCAACCACTAGGAATTGAAGTGTTCATCACCACCATCTGACAGTGCTATTGCAGTCATTTTGGATTTCCATGCACATAGGGTTTATTTCTGGACTCCCTCTTCTGTTTAATTGAACAATCCTCTTCATGTTTGCACTGATAACATTGTATTATGGTTTTACAAAGTGCTTTGAAAATTAATTGTCCTAGTCCTCTCTTCTTGTTTGTTTGTTTTAATGAGTGTATTGGTTTGTATTGGCCCATTTAGTCTTCCAAATACATGGTAGAATCTCCATGTGTTAAGTTCTGTGAAGATCTCTGTTGGAATTTGTAGTTGGAATTTGAAATTTTAGAAAATTTATTAATCAATTTGGTAGAATTAATATCTTTTGCATTTTGATTTTTCCTTTCCATAAGTATGGTGTTGTTTTCTATTTATTTGTATTTATTTTTGTATACACATACATACATATACATATATACATATACGTATATATCTTTGTATAACTTTCAACAGTACTTCTGACATTTTTTACATGGAACTTTTTATGTATGTTAGATTTATTCTATTTTTAAAAAAAATATATTTAGCTAAAGGTAATTTATTTTTTTAAATTTAAAAAAATATTTTTATTGAAATAGTGATATAGTATTAGTATAAATATAGTCAAGAATGTTTTAAATTAAATGGATATATGGGCCAACCCTATGGTGCAGACCACACCATGCCAAGGGCTGCAATCCCCTCACCAGTAAAAAAAAAAGAAAGGATATATAAATAAGAATAATAATTCTGCTTAAGTGTTTAATACAGATACTACTATGAAGAAGCATTTTTTTATTTTGTTCTAATATATATGGATACATATTTTAAAACAAATACTTTAAATTAAATAATTTTAATTTTTTAGCCCTTTTTTTCTTTTTCACTTTCAGTTTGAATATCTCAATTTAGTTACTAAATCATACAGTACCTTGGTTATAGGACATTGTTCCAGCAACAAATTAGTGAAGCTCTTCGGTTTTTACAATTGGTGTGTCACACTTCTACAGGAAATTTGCAGGTTGAAGCAGTGACTGGACTAAGGCCCAACTTCAGCCATAATACCCAAGAACCCCAATTTTTTTTCTTTTTTACCATTTTCTTAAAATTATTAAGAAACATATAGACATTTATTGTGTTGAAACACCTATCCATTGTAGAATAGCTAAATTGATCTAATTAACATATACATCACTTCACATGCTTATCATTTTTTTGTGCTGAGGACACTTAAAATCTACTCTCAGCATTTTTCCAGAGTGCAATAGATCATTATTAACTATGGCCAACATACTGCATGATAGAGCTCTTGAACTTGCTGCTCATATCTGACTGATATTTCATATCTTTTGACCAGTATCTCCCCAACATTCCCCTCCCCTCACCCCTAGCAACCACCATTCTACTCTCTAGCTCTGTAAATTCAACTTTTTTAGATTCTACATATAAGTGAGATCATGTGTTACTTGTCTTTCTGTGCCTGGATTATTTCACTTAACATGTCTTCCAGGTTCATTCATGTTGCCACAAATGACAGTATTTTCATCTTTTTTTAAGGTTGCATCGTATCCCACTGTGTTTATATACCACATTTTCTTTATGCATTCATCTGTTGAAGGACACTTAGGTTGATTCCATCTCTCAGCAATTGTGAAAAATGCTGCAATGATTATGGAGTGCAGATATCTCTGTAATATACATATTTCATTTCCATTGAATATACACTGGTACTTCAAAATTTTGTGGAAAAATGGAATTGAAAGATAAAACAAATATTTCCATGAACTTTTTGAAGTTCTCTTGTATACCCAGTAGTGGGATTGCTGGATCACGTGGTAGTTCTGTTTTTAGCTTTTTGAGGAACCTCTATAATGTTTTCTATAGTGTCTATAATAATTTTCTTTCCCACCAACGTTGTACAAGCATTTTCTTTTCTTCACATCCTCACTAATACTTATCTTTTATCCTTTTGTTAATAACCATTATAACAGGTGTGAGGTGACATCTCATTGTGCTTTTAATTTGCATTTCTCTGATGATCAGTGATATTGAGCATTGTTTCGTATACCTTTGCCATTTACATGTCTTCTTTTGAGAAATGTCTATTCATATCCTTTGCCCATTTTATAATCAGGTTTTTCATTTTCTTATTATTGAGTTGTTTGAGTCTCTTGTATATATTGGATATTAACCCCTTGTCAGATGTATGGTTTACAAATATTTTATCCCATTCCATAGATTGCTTTTCCACTCTGTTGATGGCTTGGTTGTGTGGAAGTTTTTAGCTGACATAATTCAAGAAACCGAACAAGACATAAATAAATGGAAAGATATTGAGTGTGCATACATTTAAAGAATTAATATTGTTATAATGTCCATATTACCCAAAGCAATCTACGGATTCAATACAATCCCTATCAAAATTCCAATGACATTTTTCACAGAACTGGAAAAATAAATGCTAAAATTTATATGGAAACTACAAAAGACATCAAATAGCCAAAACAATCTGGTGCAAGAAGAACAAACCTGGAGGCATCACACTACCTGACTCCAAAATGTATTACAAAGTTATAGTAATCAAAACAGCACAATACTTGCATAAAAACAGGCATGCAGGCCAATGGAACAGAAAAGAGCCCAGAAATATATCTACACATTTATGGTCAATTGATTCCATAAAGGTGTCAAGAACACACAATGTAGAAAGAACAGTCTCTTTAATAAATGGTCTGGGTACAACTTAATGCCTGCATGCAGAAAAATGAAATCAAGCTCTTATCTAATACCATATACAAAAATAAACTAAAAATGAGTTAAAGACTTAAGTAAAAGGACTAAAACTTTTAAAATGCTAGAGAAAAACAAAGGGGAAAATATCCAGTACATTGGTCTGTTCAATGATATTTTGGCTATAAACCCCAAAACACAGGCAACAAATGCTGAAGGTAATTTCTGAAATTAGGTTTCTTGTTCGTTGCTGGTGTATAGAAGTTTAATAAACTCTTTTATTAATTCTAAATGAAATTATATGAAGATTTTTTTCTGGTTTTGTGCAGACAATAATACCCTATCCAATATTTAATATGTTGAGTAAAATTTTTACTAAGAATGGTGAGCATACTTTTCTTATTTCTGATTTTAAAAAAGTCTTGTTTTGGGCCAGCCCATGGCTCCCTCGGTAGAGTGCGGTGCTGATAACACCAAGGCCCCGGGTTCGGATCCCACATAGGGATGGCCGGTTTGCTCACTGGCTGAGCGTGGTGCTGACAACACCAAGTCAAGGGTTAAGATCCCCTTACCGGTCATCTTTTTAAAAATTAAAAAAAAAAAAGTTCATGGACAAGGACTGGCCCGTGGCTCACATGGGAGAGTGTGGTGCTGATAACACCAAGGCCACGGGTTCGGTTCCCTATATAGGGATGGCTGGTTAGCTCACTTGGAGAGCGTGGTGCTGACAACATCAAGTCAAGGGTTAAGATCCCTTTACCAGTCATCTTTTTTTAAAAAGTTTATGGACAGGGCCGGCCCGGTGGCGCACTGCTACAGTGCGCCGCTTGGGAGCGCAGCGGCACTCCCGCTGAGGGTTCGGATCCCACATACAGACCGGTGGCTCACTGGCTGAGCGAGGTGCAGGCGCAACACCGAGGGTTGTGATCCCATTGCCGGTCCCGGTCCGGTACGGGCCCGACACTGAGGGTTGCGATCCGTTGATGGTAACGAAAAAAGACAAAAAGGAAAAAAAAAAAAAGTTTATGGACAGACTCATATTATATTTTAATTCTATTTTTCCACAAACTTTTTGAAGTACCTTCGTATGTGTGTTTGACCATTTGTTAACGACCTGTCCCTCCTCCTAGAACAGTGCCTGGAACATAGCAGGAACTCAATTCATTTTTGTTATATGAATGAATCGATGACCCTCAGTTTCCCCACTATAAAATCATACTACAGCCACATAGTTGTAGGGATTCAATGGTGTTATAGAATGTTGCTTAGCCTGGTGCCTGGAGCTTAGCTGGCACACAATAATGATAGCTGCTATTATTATTGTGGGCATGGTGGTGGTTATTTTGGTGCTGACTGTCTCATGGGGATAAATACTTTAAGTTGAATAAGTATTATGGTACTTAATAATAAATACAATGGAGAAAAACCACAAAACTGACTTCTTGAAAATATGTTGTATGTACAGTTTTGGATTTGTTTTGCCATTCTTTTTTTTACGGCATTNAAAAAAAAAAAAAAAAAAAAAAAAAAAGTCTTGTTTTTTAAACTATGTATAATGTTTGGGTTTTGGTAGATATCCTTAATCTGGTTAAGAAAGTTCCCCATTTTTGTTATGTTTTGTTTTCAGCACAAATAAGTGAAGAATTTTATGGACAGGTTTGTTTGTATCTATTGAGATCCTTATATGGTTCTTCTCCTTAAATCATTTAATTTGGTGGATTATATTTACAGATTTATCTAAAGTTAGTTTACATTCATTTCTGGAGTTAATTCATTCAACATGCATTTATTGACAACTTGCTATATAAGGTCCTCTTCTAGGTATGGGAGCTAAGCAGTGAACAAAACAAACATTCTTTAAACAGATGGAAAGACAACAAGTAAATACTTTAAGTTGAATAAGTATTATGGTACTTAATAATAAATACAATGGAGAAAAACCACAAAACTGACTTGTTGAAAATATGTTGTATGTACAGTTTTGGATTTGTTTTGCCATTCTTTTTTTTACGGCATTTACAATCTCATAAATGTAGTTGGCTTACCATTTTTCCTTTCTGATAGAATTTGTGTGGTTTGGTTTGGATACAAAATTTTACTCATTTATAAAATCAGTTTGGGAGAGTTCTCATTTGAATTTATTTTTGTATTGTATAAGTTTGTGCAAATGGAATAATAACAATTTGTATATGTCTTCTCCAAACAAGTGATGAACAAAATTCTCCCAAATATATTCACATTTAGAATATGCACATTACTTACATCTTCTATATGATTTACATAAAGAATTATAATAATTAATATTTGGTATTTCTTATTGCATTCAATATGATTTATTTCATTGCATCTGTTCTTATTTTGATCATTTGATTTTGTATATAAATGTTTAAAATTGTGTGAAATATTCTGTCATCATGTTTGTATTCTGCATAAAATACTGCCAGAATATTATAAAATTAGGTTATGGTTTCTGCCAAACAAAAAAATTCCCATGCTCACATCATTTCTACAATTATCTCAATGCCTTGCCAAAACCAGAGTCATGTAGATCATGCATTCAAAAACAGCATTTTTTTCTCTTTCATATAATTTTTGTTATATAGCGAAAACAGTTACTAACAGTATTTTTAAAATATTTCAATTCAGAATACTTAAATATATTGAAAATGTGCATTTTACCTTATTATTGTTACATTGATTATATGATAAAGCTGCTTAATCTTTGCATCCATTCTAATTTTTCATCAACTATTTTTCATCTCTAAAACTTTTGCAATTTAACAAAATTCAACAAAAATCATTTGAAGTAGAACAATGTAACTATGATCTGATCATTTTTTAACATATGTAAGAAATATGGGTTAAATATTTCTAAAAATTTTTATGTATATCATCTTCAGACAATTAAAATTATTATTAATGTAGATTATTTTTTCCTGAGAATTCTGTTATGATTGCATATCCTATCCTGATCTCTCAGTGAAGTATCCTTTCCTATGCAATGACCAAATTAGTAGCCTTGAGTATTTTCCTATTTTCTGGCATGTTGCCTATTTTTTCAAAATTTTTATTGACTTTTTCAGATAATTTTATTTCATTTTTCATCTTTAACAGCTTTCTATATTTTTTTGTCCCTAATAATTATAGTATAATTTATTTCTCTAAATAGTGGAGTAATTATACGCAGGCTTAACAGTGTAAGATAGAATTGGCAAAAATTTAAAATAACGCATACCTCCTTGAAAAAACATTATAGGAATTAAATTTATACTAATAAAATTTCCATTTCATAAAATAAACAATTGCTATAATAAAATTAGTGGATTATTATGTATTAATTTCTATTTTATTACTACATCATACTTTGTAAATTATTAACAAATAAGTGGAAATTAGTTATTACATGCCAATTCATATTACAAAAGAAATTGTAAATTTACATTAAGAGTTTATCAACATCATTCTGGTACATTAAACAATCATTACACCATATGATTGCAATGTGAAATACCATATTTAACCAATGTGCTAATGCAAGTAGGAGTTTTAATTAATTAATTAAATAATTAATTAATTATGAAGATACTCATTAATAGGCATATCAGTCAGAGAAAAATTATATTTGCTTAAAATTTGAAACAATTTAAAAAATGTGGTAGATTTGCAAGGCATTTATGTAATCCAACTTATTCTTCCTTTGCAAATTGAAGGAGGATAATATTATATATTACCCCAATAGTATACAATTTGCTTTCTGTTGAAAATAATCCTAATATACTGATTTATGTACCAAATAAATACTCCATCAGCTAGAAAATGTTTACAATAAATATACAAATTGTGTAACAAATATACAAATTTTCCATCTTTGGACTTAGCAAACTATAAAATAACAAAAATAATTTTTGCAGTAGTGAAGAAGTCTACTACATGACTAACGCATCTTGTATTGTGGCTCCCATTTGCAGGGTACAACATGAACAGCCTTCCATGTTTTCTTCTGTTCTGAGAATGGCTAAAAGAAGGTCTTTACTCACAAATCCATCCCTACTGTTTCAGAAAAGTAGACAATCACTTTTTCAGTTTTTCCCAAAGTATCTCCACCAGAGTTGTTTTGTATTATTCATCTTTGGATAGGAGATCAGCCACTCTCTTCAACATGTAAAGCTAAAATATACTCTATTTTCTTATTTCAAGAAGGAAGTAGTATTCTGTTTGGTTTTGAATCACAGAATTGTTGCATTTTGAAAACACATGACCCCAGGGTCTCAAAAGCACAGAACTGTGTAGCATAACCTGACTCACCAGTTTAACACCATAACTTATATAAAGTTTCATTTACTGAGCAGGTGGCTTGTAATGTAGCTTTTTTTATAGGTGCAATAGAGTGCACTGGCACCCAGAGAATAAGCATTTCAGTATCTTCCCTGTTTGCCAAAGTTAAGGCTAAATTATATTTTTTGGACAAGGAAAGAATTATTTGGTCAAAAGAGCCCTAAGCAATCCTGCTGGGTAAGAGCCTGAATACACCACGAAAAGGAAATCAGAATGTCAATAAGGGGCCGACCCTGTGGCTGACTCGGGAGAGTGCGGCGCTGTGAGAGCTGAGGCCACGGGTTCAGATCCTATATAATAATGGCTGGTGCGCTCATTGGCTGAGCACAGTGCGGGCGACACCAAGCCATTTTTCACTTTTACTAATATGTCCGTTATGATCAAGAGTATGTTATTCAACTTTGGGATTGGCATATAGGATGTAAATTTTACTTCACTAACTAGAGAAATGAAATCTAATGTAAAAAACCAGCAACCACAGCAAAAGATGGCAAAAGATAACCTGTCTACATACTATAGAAAAGGAAGCTGGTATAACCATGCTAAATTAAAATAAAATAGAGGTTATTAAAAAAACATTGATAGAGATAAAAAATTTGAAGTCTGTGAAAAGTTGTAATAAACACATATTTAAATTAACCTATTAAGCAATTACAAATATATAAACTCAACTTAGAATGTAGATATTATATGAGATATTTAAATGGATTTTTATTGATAATTCTTATAATGAAAGATTACAAATTTATAAGCATATAGGGTATTTGAACCAAAAAGTTATAACCTCAATTTAATGGCTACATGGACAACCATGCACCCCCTAAGAAGGAGCATTCCTATTCTTCTAGAACATACATGCAACATTTACAATTAGTTCACAAATTCTCAATAGATTTAAGAGAAACAGAAACATTAATAACATGTTTGTTGCAATATAGTGCCATCGAATTAGTAATCAATAACAAAAATATTTAAAACCCTATGTTTATAAAACAAATTTTTTTTGGAATAATTCATACATCAAAAGAAATCACAATGAAAAACAGAAAATACTTGGAACTGAAAAATTTTGAAAACTTTCTGTAAAAATATGACACAATTCAAATTGCACTTAGAGGAAAATTTATGGCTTTAAGTGATTATATTAGGAAGAAATTGTATTAGTGTGTTAGGTTGGCCATAACAAGATCCCATAGATCGGGTGGCTTAAACAACAGAAATTTATTTTTTTCACATTTCTAGAGACTAGGGGTCAAAGTTCAACAGCACTATAGGTTAAGTTTCTCCTCCTGATGCCTCTCTTCCACTGGCTGTTGTCTCCCTGTATCTTCACATGGTCTGTCCTCTCTAAGTGGGCATCCCTAGTAACTCTTTTAGATAGTATATAATATGTACTATATTTCAAACGTCCCCACATCCTTTACAAATACTATGTCATTGAATCTATAGTTCAGTAATTTCCAAATGTTACCTCCAGTCATGGTCTACTGAGGTCCAGTATCACAAATCTGACCTACACTTGCCATATCTATTGGATATTTAATTGCTTTCTCGAAACTAACATTGCCAAGACCCTACCCATAGTTAGATCTTCCACCATTCCTGTCCATCACAGTAAATGGAATTACCTTATATCCAAACTCTTAATCTAAAGAACTAGGAGTCACATTGGATCTCTCTCTCCCTCTCCCTTTCTGACCTTCAGATCCAGTCTATAAAGAGCCTCATTTTGTTGCTCTCAAATGTGTATTCTCATTTGTTCGTCCCATTCCAAGACATCATCTTTCTTGGCTAAACTACCTAATTCATGTCAGAACTTCTTGATTTATTGTGTTTTATTTGTTTGTTTTTCTTGTTTTGCTTTGTTTTAATTTTCATTGAATCATAATTGATTATACATATTTTGGGGGTTCAATGTTGACATATGTTGATCAAATCACCATTACTAGCATATACATGGTTACAAATTGTACTTATTCTTTATGCCTCTTGTCCAATCTTTCCCCATCCCCCTCTTCCTCCCTCCTCCACCCTATAATTACACTAGATTTCTTCTCTCTTTCTGAAAGAGTAATGTTTACTCTGTTGATTTGTTACCTAGATGATCTGTCTAATGCTGAGAGGTGTGTTTAGCTTCCCCAATATTATCATAGAGCAGATGCTTCTTCTGTCATTCTGGAATGGGAGACAGACATCTTCTTCTTTTTTTTGGCCTCTTCTGGTGACTCTCCCCATGTCAATGCATTCCAATGTCTGGTGGATCATATGCATCAAGGTTGTGGTGTCTAGCTGCTTTCGTGGCAGCCATGGTTATTGTGGTGGCTGTGGGGGGCCACCCACATGGAGATGATGTTTTTCATATGCTCCTTGGCACTGGCAGAGTGCCTGGTTGTGGAGAGGGGTCTAGTCCCAGGCTCCATACCTCAGGACCCTGGGCAGGCCCCAAGGTGCTGGCAGTGTGCCTGGTTGTGGAAGGGGGATCGGGTCCCCATTCCATACCTTGGGTCCCGGGCAGGCCCAGAGGCATTGGCAGTGTGCCTGGGCTGGAACTAATTGTTTGTCCTTTGCTTACTTCTAAAATGGGGGAACTTCCTGTAGGGACCAGTACTTGAGCTCTGTGGTTGAGCTAAGTTGCTGCTTTGCTGCTGATTCCCTAGGGAAGGCTTTTTGTACAGCTCAGGTTTTAATGGTTGACTTTATAGGTACCTCTGGCTCTCCAGAGACCCAGCGCACCTGGGTTATGTAGAAACTCTGATCTGGGTCTGAGTCTTTTCATCAATCTGCACCCCCTGCTGTTCTATATTCCTGACCAGTCTTGTCTGAGTGGTCCTATGCTGATAGGCGGAGCAGATCAGCTGTCCTCGCTGTGCCCCCAGTGTTCTCCTGGTGGGCCTGTCTCCCCCACTGCCCATGCTGCAAACACTTCCCATGGGACGGGCTGGGCACCAGTCCCTGAGTGGTTCCCTTTTTTCAGTTGTTGTTGCTCCTTGCTCCTATGCGGGTCCATAGGAACTCTATTAGTGGTCTTGCTGTCCTGGGGGCCACCAAGGCCCTCTACTTCTCTGCCATCTCCAAGTGACTCCATCTGAAGGGCACAACTGCAGCTTTTGCTGGCTCCTGCTCCATGCATTCAGCAGCTCCAACCTTAAAGAGGCCACAGCCTGAAACAGTGATTTTTCCTTTGTCTCATTGTGGTTTCTCCCACCTTCATGCACTCCATATGTCTCTCCTCCTCTTCCTCTGAGCTCCGGCGGCCCCAGCTTGGCTGTTGTTGCTCTTTTAAAGTTGTAAATTGGTTGATTTGTGGGAGACAGTGATGCTGGGGACTGTCTATTCTGCCATCTTGACCAGAAACCCCTTGATTTATTGTTAACTCCTATACAGTCTATTTCTGTAGAATATCCAAAGTAAGTTCCTTTTATTTTTAGAACATAAATTATGCCACATCACTGCCCTACTGAACACCCTAAATTGGTTTCAATCAGTTGTAGAATAAAATTTAAGCCTCTTGCATGGCCTATAAGGACTTTATGTGAACAGCCACTGGATGGGCTCTTTATCCCCCTCCAGTGTTCCTAATCATCACCTCAGTGCACCACAGTCACAAGGGTGGTTTTCCTTTACCTGAACACGTCAAGTCTGTTCCTGCCTTAGGTCCTTGTGCTTTCTATGTGCTCTTAGGCTGACATACTCTTTCTCATATTTGTGCCAGTCTATGTCCTCTTCCAATTCAAGGCTGAGTTGTGATGTTACTGCCTCATACTGTCCTTCACTGATCATCAAAAGTGAATCAACCTCTTTCCCTATCCTATCATATCCCTACGCTTTTTTCATCTTCTCGTACTTACTTCTATCTGATATCATCTTATTCAAAACTCTCATAATTCCATGAGAAAAATATTATTATTGTCTTTACATAGATGATACAATCATGGTTTGTATCAGTGAATAAAATGTGTAAGTTCAACATTTGAACAGCAATGATGTTTACCAAAATCATTATCATTGCAATTTGTCATTCTTACTATCAAAATTAAATAGCTATCTCAGTCTCTCTGTCTCTCTCTCTGTCTCTGTCTGTCTGTCTGTGTCTCTCTTTCACACACACACAAACACACACAGTTCTTTTACTACATTTCAACTAGATCTGGACTAGTCTACTTTATCTAGGAAGGTACAGTCATCCCTCAGTATCCAAAGAGGATTGGTTCCAGGACTTCCTCCACCTCCCCCAGTGTCACTGATGCTCAAGTCCCTTATATAAAATGGCATAGTCGTATTTGCATAAACCTGTGCACATCCTCCTGTATACTTTAAATCATCTCTAGATTACTTATAATACCTAATACACTATAAAAACTATGTCAATAATTGTTATAATGTATTTTTATTTGTATTACTTTTTATTGTTCTATTGTTACTTTTTTCTTCTTTTTGAATATATTGACCCCAGTTGGCTCCAACGTCAAACCTACCAATTTGGAGGGCCAACTGTATAGTACTTGGTGAAATGCATGTCTACATATTTTTAAAGAAAAAAAGCCCTCAACCTTCATTAAGGATGTGATCAACAATTATGATTTTCTAGATACCAGTCTTTCAGACTCAAGCTAGGTAACCCTCAAATGCTTGGGTTAAATCACTATGCCCAAGTAATTGGACTGGGGCTAGAGTTATAAAGTTGAAATGCAGACCAAATTTGCCATATTAATGTTTACATAATTTTAAACTGTCTTGAGCGTGATCACCCAGGGGACTGAGTAATCCATTAGCTGAAAAATTGCATGTATATGTGTATTTATAACATTGAGAGGTGGGGATGAGAAGATAAAGGGACGTAAAGATTTCAAAAGGCCAGTTTATCAAACAATAAGTCTTTAACCAGGAACACATGGTTTCCCACACCATGTGTAAAACATTAAAAGGAGAAAGAATGAGAAAGAGAATGATACTGGGTATTGTATTACAATGAAGAAGAAAAAAAAACAATAAAAAATATGTGTTTTGCCTCAAAAACACTTTTAATAAAAATGAAAGCTGTTTTTGGAATAAATGTTCTTGTTACTAATTGTGCTTACTCCTGGATATATTTGCTTTGTGTGTGCTAAACGCATTGTAAAACATTCACATTTGAGTGCACAGATCACTTAGATTCAGCTCATAGACTTCATAAATTATGAAAATGCTTTGATGCATCATGTAATCTAACAGGGCCATTGCCCTATAGTTTTAGTTATTTCAGAAGAAGTAAAGTTTAATTCACTCTAAAGATAGAGAAATTTTGTTGTTGTCATTCTTTGTTGTCATTTTCAACAGTCGTTCCTGTGTAAGGGAAAAAGGCCTGCAGATTTCTTTTCATATCTACCATTAGAGAATGTGTCAGGCAGTCTTCTACAACGTCCCATAATGATTCATGTCTTTTATTATTCATGCCCTGTCTCATATCCTCATCTTTTTAATTTTTAAATTCCTTTTTTATTTTTTAAATTTACTTTTTAATTAACAATTAAAAATTGTATATATTTATGGCATATGACATAATCTCTTGATATACGTATAAATTGTGGAACTGCTAAATCAAGCAATTTAACATATGCAATACTTAACATACTTATTATTTTTTGTGCGGGGAAAACTTAAAATCTACTCTTAGCAATTTTCAACTGCATAATATTTTCATATTAATGACAGTCACCAAGATGTACAATAGATCTCTTGAATTTATTACTCCCGCCAAACTGAAATTTTGTGTCTTTCCTCTTCCATGTGGCCTGTGTCTAATGATTACCTTTCAACAAACTCACTATGGCAAATGTGATTGGAGATCATTTCCAAGATGAGGCTATGCCACAGCTTCTGTCTTGTTAGCAATCTTTCTTTGTTTGTGATAGATCTTGGACTTGGCTGGCACCATCTTGGATGCGGTCGCATCACTGATGTCATCATGAATGCAACTGATGCCATCTTGGGCACAGTCACATCACCTTGGATATGATTGACGTCATCATGGATGCAACTAGTGCCATATTGAGTACAAAATGGCTGCCAGTCTTTTACACTACCTCGTGGTTTCTTCAAACAAAGAAAAACCTCTACCTTGTGGTTTCCCAGACAAAGGACTCTTCCCCTCCCGCCTAGAGGTACCTCCCATCTTGACTATGTCACCCCTACCCACCACACCTGCACCAATAGTCAACCTGATCCCACACACCAGCACTCCCTCCCCTTTTGTGCCCCTCAACCCATATAAGCGTATGTACCCCTCCTAGCTGACTGCCCCCCCCCCACCATTTTGAGGGCAGCCCAGCAGGTTTTTCCTCCTTTAATAAAGCCTGAATGGTACCTGGCGTTTTGGCTCACTTTCTTTCATTTTGGTGCTGAAACCCGGGAAGGGTCTTAGCTGGACCTTCAGCCAGTCCCCTCTCTTGGGTTGATTAGGTCCTAGCTGCCCTTCCCAGACCTGCCAGACCAGGTGCCCCCAGGACTCTCTCATTTTCATCTTGCCACTTCAGACCAACACATCCACCACCAGTCTCATTTGGGGTGAGTTAGGAGAGTCCTTCCCATCTACTCCTGTGGGATTTCTCGATCCTCTGTCTATGACTATGGTCTTGCTTGAAAGACCAGGTGCCTGGCTGAGAAAACCCCTCTCCTGCCTTGGTTACAGGGGATACCCTCATACCGGTGGCTGCCCTCCGTCCAAGGGGGCAGAGCAACAACAGGGACACCTCCTGTTTTTCCTACCCTCTTTCTACTGGGACTTCTCCTCTTTCTCACCCTCAGTGTGGGATCCTCTCAGACCAAACCCTCCCGATCTACTCCTCTGGGGTGCCTCTTGGCTAATCTACGACCTCTCGGCCTACAAGGAGATATAAAACCCAAACTACTCCTTTTTTATTATAATCAAGTCTGACCTAGATTTAAACTTGATAATGGATCCCAATGGCCAGAAAATAGCACCTTTGATCTGGCTACCCTAAGAGATCTTGATAACTTCTGTCACAGAAGTGGCAAAGCAGGAGAGATTCCCAGTGGTCAGGCTTTCTTCTATCTTCAATCTTGCCCCTCCCTCTGTCAAATCTGTACTACATCCCAAATCCTCCTTGCCCATGCTCAGCCTCCCCCATCGAATGCCATCCCTCCCTTCCATCCCTCAGATCACTCCGTACCCTGGCCCCCCATGCCTCTGGCCCCTCTCCAGCCCCTTCACCTGCACCAGCCCCTCCCCCTTTGACACCCCACACCTGCTCTCAGGATGCCTCCTCCACCCATCCATCCCCTTTCTTACCTGCCAGCCCCCTTGTATCCCCTTCATGATGTTGCCAGTATGGAGGGTATTGTTCACATCTATAATCCCTTTTCTCTTTCTGATCTTTCCCAGATTGAAAAGTGTCTTGGATCTTTCCAACTGACCCCAATACTTATGTAAAGGAATTTAAATACCTCTCACAATCCTATGACCTTACCTGGCATGATGTTTTCATGATCCTTACAACTACCCTTTCACCTGAGGTTCAAGAACAGGTCTAGATTTTGTGGCCCAACAGCATGCAGATGAGTCACATGCACAAAACAATAGATTGTCCACAGGTGTTGAAGCCATCCCCTGTGTTGACCCCAACTGGAATTATCAGAGTGGACACAGGAACTGTGACTTCCAAGATCAAATGGTCACCCATATACATTCTGCTTTACAAAAACTTACCCACAAATCAGTTAACTATGATAAATTGAGAGAAATTACCCAACAATCCACTGAGAACTCCAGCGAGTTCCTAACCCATCTCTTGGAGGCATAGATCCCTTTTCCCCGGCTGGGATGTCTCTCCTCAATTCCCATTTTATTACTCAGTCTGCCCTCGATATTTGGAAAAAACTTAAAAAGCTCAACGATGGCCCCAATTCCAGCCAGAGAGATCTCTGCAATCTGGCTTTCAAGGTTTTTAACAATAGAGAGGAGGAGGAAAAGAAGGAGCGATACAAGAGAGATCAGGCCAAATACCCGGTTCTGGCCGATGCGTCCATGGACCTTCTACCCAAAGGGCTCACATATCAAAACCTCGAAATGTGCCACCTGGCAACTGTTTCAAGTGTGGCCAACCAGGCCACTGGGTTCAAGCCTATCCTAACCCTAGGCCCCCTCCCAGGTCTTGCCCACATTGCAAGCAGGAGGGTCATTGGAGTGTCGACTGCTCCACTCGCCAGAGGGAGTGGGCCAATCCCTGCCCCACTGGTAAGACCATCCTTGCCTGAACTTCTTGGCTTTGCCCAGGAGGAGAACTGATGAGGCCCAGGGTTTGAAGCTGCCATGGAGATCACCACACGTGAGCCCAGGGTAACTCTCCTCATAGCACGTAAACTGATCTCTTTTATTATTGACACAGGGGCCACTTACTTCACTCTCCCGGAATATTTGGGGCACACCACTTTATCCTCTGTCTCCATGGTGGGTGTGACAGGATCCAAATACCACCCTCGAGTGACACCACCCCTCCCCTGCACACTTCACCATACCCACTTTTCACATAAATTCCTGGTTATGCCCCAATGCCCTTCCCCTTTATTGGGGCATGACAGTCTCTTGAAGTTCAGGGCCAACTTTAACCTTATATGATTAGAAACCTTCCTTGCTGCTGTTGGCCCAAGCCACCCCAGACCTGGACTCTATGGACTCCACCTTTCCCTTTTCCTCTAACCTGGTCAACCCGATTGTATGGGATACATCTTCCCCCTCCATCATCACTCATTACTCCCCCATCTGTGTTCTTTTTAAAAGACCCTTCTCTTTTTCCCAACATACCTCAGTACCCCATTGCTTTCAATCATCTCATACGGTTAAAACCCATCATACATAAACTCCTTTCCTCCAACCTTTTGTGATCCACTTGTTCACCATACAACACACCCATCTTCCCAGTGAAGATGTCCAATGGCTCATACCACTTGGTTCAGGACCTCCAAGCCATTAATGCAGCCATTTTACCTATAACCCCTCTCATTCCCAATCCCTACACCCTCCTATCCACCATACCTTGACCTAAAAGATGCTTTCTTTTCTATTCCCCTTCACCCGTCCTGCCAAGACTTGTTCGCCTTCACATGGACCGATCCCAACACACATCAATCCCAACAACTCGCCTGGATGGTCCTGCCCCAAGCATTTCAGGATAGCCCCCACTTCTTTGGCCAAACTTTAGCTCAAGACTTATCTGAAAATCCCCCCATCTCTAGCACTACACTATAATATGTAGATGAACTTCTCCTATGTAGCCCCTCATATGAGGTCTCACAGGCCCACACTATTGCTCTCCTTAATTTCCTGGCCCCCATGGGATATTGAGTGTTCCCCAGCAAGACCCAAATTTCCTACCCTTCAGTAACCTATTTGGGAGTCCACCTTATTCCCAGCACCAGAGAGATAATGGTAGATTGCAAGAGTCTGATTTCTGAACTCCCTACCCCCACCACAAATGGTGAAATCCTTTCTTTCCTGGGACTTTCAGGGTACCTTCGCCTATGGATTCCCAACTTTGGCATGCTAGCAAAACCACTTTATGAGGCAGCCAAAGGGGATATCGCCATTCCCTTAGATCCCACAAAGCCCATTCATTCTCCCTTCCAGTGACTAAAGGCTGCTCTCCTCACAGCCCCAGCTCTATCTCTCCCAAACCTGTCTCGTCCTTTTATTCTATATGTCACTGAGACTCAAGGACTGGTGGTTGGGGTTTTGGAACAAAAGGCAGGAGATATTTCCTCCCTGGTTGCATACCTCTGAAAACAACTAGACAGCACAGCCTGGGGATGGGCCGGTGGCTTACAGGGCTTTGGTGGCAGCTGCCCTTCAAGCACAAGAAAGCTCTAAATTAACCTTTGGACAACAAACAGTTATGTGTTATCCCCGTCATCTTCAAGACCTTGTCAGTCATAAGGCAATGTCAATTTTCTCTCCCTCCCTTCTACAACTCATCCACCTTACTTTCATTGAAAATTCTCAGTTTTCCTTTAAACCTTACCCTCCCTTGAACCAGCCACTCTCATTCTAAGGCACTCTCAACCTATAGAACACAACTGTATGGAGGCCCTAGAATTTTTTCCTCGATCCCTTTCTACACATTTCACCACACCCCATTATAGAGCCCCAACACACATGGTTCACAGATGGGAACACCGCCAGTGCACCAGCCCCCCCGGGCAGGATATGCCATAGCAAGCTTAACACAAACCATCAAGGCTGCTTCCCTTCCTCCTAATACCACCTCCCAACAGGCAGAACTTGTTGCCCTCACCCACGCTCTCACCATGGCCAATGATAAATGAGTCAACATATACATGGATTCTAAATATGCCCACCACATCTTACATTCTTGTTCAGCTATATGGAAGGACAGAGAATTCATGATTACACAAGGAGGGCCCATAAAAATGGACACCTCATCAGGATGCTTCTCAAGGCTGCCCAGCTTCGAAAGGAGGTCAGAGTTATACACTGCAGGGGACACCAGGCCTCCAATAGCCCCAGAGCTCAGGGTAACAAATGAGCAGACCTTACTGTAAAACAGGCCACTCAGTCATCAGACCCCCACATTTCCTTCACCCAGGTTCTTCTTATGACCCTGACAACTTCACCCCAGTACACCCCTCAAAAGGTACACCACCTCCTAGAACTGGGGGCACAAATGAAAGATGGGCAGTATGTTATTTCTGGTTGTTATGTTTTCCCTGAGACACAAGCAAAACTAATCCTCTTAGTTTTACATAATACTATCTACATAGGCTGCAAATCTCTGTCATACCTCCTCCAGCCTTTATACTATTATCCCCACATGACTAAATTACTTTAACAAATCACCAAAAACTGCCCCATTTGTTACCTGTTGCTCCAATCAAGGTGGTCTCCAGATCTGATCCTTCCCCACCCATCAGGCTAGAGGCTGTACTCCTGGCCAAGACTGGAAAATTGATTTTACCCACATGCCTCCCCCCCAAAATATGTGCTACCTCTTAACCTTAGTAGATACCTTCACAGGATGGGTAGAAGCTTTCCCTTCCATTTCAGAGGATGCAGCCACAGTGACATGAGCTCTCACCTCAGAAATCATCCCCCATTTTGGCCTACCCACCAGCCTGCAGTCAGACAATGGCCCGGCATTCATTTCCCAAGTCACGCAACTCACAGCCCAACCCCTAAACATCAAGTGGAACCTTCACATACCAAATTGGCCTCAGTCATCCAGCAAAGTAGAAAAGGCTAATCATCTTATTAAAACACACCTCACCAAATTGTCCATGGAGCTCCATTTTCCCTGGACTCAGCTCCTCCCTTTGGCACTAGCTCACTTAAGGGCTGCCTCCCATACACCCACTGGCTTCAGCCCATTTGAACTCATGTATGGCAGGCCCTTCACCCTTATGCCACTACCTCCTAGCCCATCATGTTTAGGCCAGTATCTCCCTACTCTTTCACTTATTAGGGACCTTCTTTGTGAACAAGCCAACCTTTTACTACCTCATCCTTTCCCACATGGCTCCCTCAAATTTAAAACTAAGCCTGGGATAACAAGTATACATTAAAAGCCAGACCCCAAAGCCCCTCTCACCATCCTGGGAGGTGATTTATACAGGGAGGGGCCTTATACAGTACTTCTCACCACCCCCATGACAGTAAAGGTACTAGGAACAACTTCTGGGAACCACCTATCTTTGGTAAAGTTAGCACCTGAGGCTCCACCCAATGAATCCATGCACACCAACCCAGAGGGGTCCCTCTGCTCAACCCCTAACCCAACATTTCCTTATTTTTTGTCCATCTTAGGACCTACAAAATTAAAAATTTCTAGGACTTCGAGTCTTCCCTCAGTTCCAGAGGAGAAATAATCTCCCCTCCTGGCAATCATCCCCTTGCTTTTATAGGCCCCCTCTACCTCACACATACAAGAGCCACTCCAAGATTGATCCCAACCTGCCATCATGAATTTGCCATCGTGGGACGTGATAAGAATAGGCTACTCTGTGTCTCTAACCTTTATTGTGCTACTTGTCCTAACACTGGCTACAGGATTGGCGTCCAGTACCTCAAGAGATTGCAGCACCATAGAAAAATTTCTCCTGGCACTCCTGTACCTACTGTCCATAGGATGTTTCTTAACAATCTCGCTGAGTCAATGTACCCTTTAAATTAACTCTTTTTGCCCCAATCCCAGCAGTTATCCTTTCTTTCTTACAGGCCTGCTTCACATTGTTTATTCAGGATCTAATCCGAGACGGATCCCGGCCTGCCTCCTCCTTTGACATAGATAATATCCTTGAGTGGGTGACTGAGCTAGCTTGGCAGGGCATCCTCTGCAATTACACCCTCTATGAATTTGCCCTGTACTCCTTTTTTCTATTATGTGTTCTCTCAGCCCCCTTGGCC
>NW_007732722.1:33909-36627 GCF_000696425.1 Galeopterus variegatus
CCTCTATGAATTTGCCCTGTACTCCTTTTTTCTATTATGTGTTCTCTCAGCCCCCTTGGCCTCATATTTTTCCTCCTGTTTATGCAGCTCCTGCCATTAACACAGGTATCTGCTTCACCATACACACAGTGCATTTCCCAGGTCAGAATCTTTGGGTCAGGGGCTGACCCCATGGCACACAGACACTGGCTAGACTTGGGCATGGGACTGTCAAAACTAGTTTCACAGCTATTACACATCTTCCGGCCCCCTGCTATGGTAGGTCCACAGCCACATCATGTTCCCATGAGAAAATAAACTACTGAATGGTTCTTTCCAAGGGGGATTCTGCTGGAGCCCACTGCCCTCCAAGAGGCAAATATGTGTTCTTCACTAAAACTACACACCTAGGTTATGGTGATGGGGGAGGGCTCCAGGATAAAACATGTCAAAAACAAACAAGTCATTAAAAGTCTTACTCCCACCCAGGCAAGCCAACGTCCTCTCCACCTCCCTCGACCCCAACATCCATCCCAAATACACCCTAAATTTATATAGCTCCTCAATGTCACCCACCATTTACTTAATTATACATCCCCCTCATTAGCAGGGGGGTGCTGGCTCTGCCTGCAATTGACCCTTTCCCAATACCAGGCTACACCCCTGTCTAACTTCAATCTGTCTAGCTGGCCTACAGATAATCATACCTCAGTCCTCTTTGGGGTGGTGGCCACCCACATCACTTTAACTCAGCTGGCAGGGTATTGTCTAACAAATCTTGTTGGCAATATAGAAGTGGGCAATCTCACAGTAAAATATTGCAATCAAATCATTCTGAGGGACAACACAAACATCACCTGTAGCTCCTGGAAGGGGTCTACTTTGTTTGTGGGCCATTTTCATACCAATGCCTTCCACAGAACTGGATGGGTACTTGTGCCTTAGCAATTTTGACACTCAAAATTAACATTGTCCTTGGCAACCAAATTTTATAAATCCCTCTGGTGGCTCATACTTGGGCGAAATGAGCTATTCAGGTTATTCCCCTGCTCCTCAGGCTCGGCATGGCAGCAGGAGTGGGAACAAGAGTGGAAGGCATAGCTACCTCAACTACTCAATATCATAAAGTAACCCAAGAGCTAGCTTATGGAATTGAACAGGTAGCCCAAACTATGATAGCCCCCCAAGACCAATTAGATTCCCTAGTAGAAGTTGTCTTATAAAACAGGCAAGAACTAGACCTGTTAGCAGCAGAGAAGGGAGGTCTCTGTCTATTCTTAGGAGAAGAATGCTGCTTTATACCAATAAATCTGGCATCCTTAGAAATATGGCCCAACAACTCTGTGACCAAATGGCATAAAGGAGACAGGCTGCCACTGATTTTGGGGAAGGGTGGAGTGAACTTTGGAAATGGACGCATTGGCTGATGCCCCTACTGGTACCCCTTACCACGCTGGGACTTCTCCTGCTATTTGGACACTGTCTTTTCTGGTGTTTTTTCCAATTTTTTGCAGGACTGTATGCAGGCTTTTGCCAACCAAAAGGTAAATTAACTGTTCATGGAACATAAATATCAACTTCTCCCTTTAGAAGATCTCACCCTACAACAGGATGACAGCATTTTTGTGTGGTTAGATTTTTTCTCTTCACCCACTCCCAGCAGGAAGTAGCTTCAAAAGAATGAGACCTTTGCCCCCTTTCCCCTTTTCTTATACTTAAAAGGCAAGAATGATAGATCTTGGACATGGCCAGCACCATCTTGGATGCAGTCACATCACTGACATCATCACGAATGTGAATGATGCCATGTTGGATGTGCNAAATTAAAAATTTCTAGGACTTCGAGTCTTCCCTCAGTTCCAGAGGAGAAATAATCTCCCCTCCTGGCAATCATCCCCTTGCTTTTATAGGCCCCCTCTACCTCACACATACAAGAGCCACTCCAAGATTGATCCCAACCTGCCATCATGAATTTGCCATCGTGGGACGTGATAAGAATAGGCTACTCTGTGTCTCTAACCTTTATTGTGCTACTTGTCCTAACACTGGCTACAGGATTGGTGTCCAGTACCTCAAGAGATTGCAGCACCATAGAAAAATTTCTCCTGGCACTCCTATACCTACTGTCCATAGGATGTTTCTTAACAATCTCGCTGAGTCAATGTACCCTTTAAATTAACTCTTTTTGCCCCAATCCCAGCAGTTATCCTTTCTTTCTTACAGGCCTGCTTCACATTGTTTATTCAGGATCTAATCTGAGAAGGATCCCGGCCTGCCTCCTCCTTTGACATAGATAATATCCTTGAGTGGGTGACTGAGCTAGCTTGGCAGGGCATCCTCTGCAATTACATCCTCTATGAATTTGCCCTGTACTCCTTTTTTCTATTATGTGTTCTCTCAGCCCCCTTGGCCTCATATTTTTCCTCCTGTTTATGCAGCTCCTGCCATTAACACAGGTATCTGCTTCACCATACACACAGTGCATTTCCCAGGTCAGAATCTTTGGGTCAGGGGCTGACCCCATGGCACACAGACACTGGCTAGACTTGGGCATGGGACTGTCAAAACTAGTTTCACAGCTATTACACATCTTTCCATTTCAGAGGATGCAGCCACAGTGACATGAGCTCTCACCTCAGAAATCATCCCCTGTTTTGGGCCGGCCCGGTGGTGCACTGGAGAGTGCGCCGCTTGGGAGCGTGGCGGTGCTCCCGCCGAGGGTTCGGATCCCATGTGGAG
>NW_007732722.1:36637-54992 GCF_000696425.1 Galeopterus variegatus
ATATCAACTTCTCCCTTTAGAAGATCTCACCCTACAACAGGATGACAGCATTTTTGTGTGGCTAGATTTTTTCTCTTCACCCACTCTCAGCAGGAAGTAGCTTCAAAAGAATGAGACCTTCGCCCCCTTTCCCCTTTTCTTATACTTAAAAGGCAAGAATGATAGATCTTGGACATGGCCAGCACCACCTTGGATGCAGTCACATCACTGACATCATCACGAATGTGAATGATGCCATGTTGGATGTGCTCACATCACCTTGGATATGACTGACATCATCACGGATGTGACTGGCACCATCTTGGACACAGTCACATCACCTTGGATATGACTGATGTCATCATGGACGTGAGTGACACCATGTTGAGTACAAAATTTCTGCGAGTCTTTTACCCTACCTCATGGTTTCTTCAAACAAAGAAAAACCTCTACCTCATGGTTTCCCAGACAAAGGGCCCTTCCCCTGCCACCTAGAGGTATCTCCCATCTTGACTACGCCACCCCTACCCACCACACCCGCACCAATAGTCGACCTGATTGCACACACCAGCACTCCCTCCCCCTCCCTGCCTGCATTTTTTGTGCCCATCAACCCATATAAGCGTATGTACTCCTTCTAGCTGCCTGCCCCGGCCATTTTGAGTGCAGCCCAGGAGGTTTTTCCTCCTTTAATAAAGCCTGAACAGGACCGGGTGTTTTGGCTCATTTTCTTTCAGTTTGAATTCTCTCTCCTTATTCACTCTGACTCAGCAAGCTGCCATATGGAGGAACCAATGTGGCAAAGAACTGAAAAGGGCCTTTGTACATCAGCCAGAGAGAGAATCCCTCATTCCGACATCCCACGAGGAACTGAATTCTGCCCACAAACATGTAAATCAGCTTGGAAGTGGATCTTCCCCCAGTTGAACCTTTAGATGACACTGCAGCTTCAACCAGTATCTTAAGTGAAGCCTTGACAGAAACTGAAACCAGTGGACTCAATTAAGTTGTTCCTGGAATCCAAAAACTATGGGATAACAAGTATGTGTTTGAAGGCAGTAAGTTTTAGATTAAATTGTTATGCAACAACAGATGAAACAGATAAATGACATAGTTAGAAGCCAAAGAGTAATTTTACTCTGATATTTCCCTAACGAATCACATCCAACATTGAATTTTGTCTATTTTATTATATCTGGTTATATTTCGATCTATCCAGTCATGTTATCATTGCTTTTTACAAACCTCATCAACATCTTCTTAAAATACTTCAGTGTTTCCAAAGAGTTATGCCTATCTTCAGACTGGCACATTTCATTTCCCCCTCTACAACATTTCACCAAACTCATGTTCACAGGTTTTCCAGAAGAAAAAGGTCCTTTATCAAACTAACCTAAGAAAAGCTGCTGCCTTTACACTCCATGCCAGCCTTATTGTTTATTTCTTTTGCAATGTCCAATATGCTGTTAATCTCAGTCAGTAATTTTTTTACTTCAGGCTTCTTTTCTCTAAAAGTTCTATTATATGTTTTCTTTTCCTTCTATTGTGATCATATCATCTTTTAAATCCTTGAACATATTTATAATATTTATGTAGATTTTTTTTTTCCTTTTTGTCTTTTCTCGTGACCGGCAACGGATCGCAACCCTCAGTGTCGCGCCCATACCGGACCAGGACCGGCAACCCTAGGTTGCGAACCAGTGAGCGGCCAGTCTGTATGTGGGATCCAAACCCTCAGCGGGAGCGCCGCCGCACTCTCAAGCGGTGCACTGTAGCAGTGCACCACCGGGCCAGCCCAATGTTTATGTAGATTTTTTAAAAAATATTTTTGCTAATTTTGTTACTTCTGTCATGTTTGGGACTATTTCAAAAAATGCATTTTTCTTCTGGTTATGATTACAATTTGCTGCTTCTTCATTTGCCAGGAAATTTCTTTTGGATGAAGGTCATTAAGAATGTTGAGTGTTTGGATTGTGATGTCTGATTTCCTAAAGAATTGCAGTCCATTTTCACAAGGCCATTACGTTTCTTGTGGGTTAACATGATTCTCTCAAGATTTTCTTTTAAGCCTAGTTATAGTGGCATTGAGTAGCACTTACTCTAGAACAGAATAATCTTCTTCTATTTCTAAAAGAGTGACCTTTTTGGAGTCTCTACTTATAACTGAGTGATCAAGATGGTCTTGCTGTTCTGGCTGAATGGAAATCAAATATCTTCCCAGCTGTCCGTGAGCTATGAGTATGTTTATTTTTTCTCACCTCTGCATATAATAGTATGTAGCCAAACACTCAAGGGGGCTCCCATGCAGATATTGAAGCTCATTCTCTATGTAGTTCCTTCTACAGTACTCACATTTGCAAATTCTGGTCACTTCTGCTTCCCTGAGCTCCAATTTCCATCAGCAAGATGGATATACTCTACTTGGAATTTATTTCTTCCTCTAATGTGGACCCAGAAAGGATTCCAGGGAGAAAGGCAAGGTAATTTTAGGGATTGCCATCTTTGTTTTTTTGTTTACTTTTTTTTTTCTGAGAATCACATTCCTGTTCTGTTTATTATCCAGTATCCAAAAATCTTGTCTAGTTTTCTAGTTATTGATTGTATGTGGGTTACTTTAGTAATATGACTCCATTATGGCTGAAACAAGAAATGTCAGCATTTATTTATAAATGCGGGATGATAAGAACATCTTGGCCTCAATTAAATATCATGAAATTTGTAAAATTGTCTGTTTTTTTTCTTTCTACTCTCACTGCCTGATAACTAGCATATAGTTGACCCTCAAAGCATAAGAGTATTTTTTGAATTAATTATTTTTTACGATATTGCTAGGCTATTAAAAAAAAAAAAAAAAGCAGAAGATCCTCATTAGAAGGACAGCTGCTACTTTGGTGAGCCAGAGAGGACAAAGGTATGTAATTCAAATTTATGTACTATCTTGTTATGGTTAAAGAGAATTGCTTATGGAGAGTGATGTGCATTCAAATATGTAAACAACCCCAAACAAAGATCATATGCTTTTGTACTGAACTAACAGGCAACTTAGGAAGACTTAAAAATTTCTTTATTTTTTAAAATTTTTGTTTGTTTATTTGGCAATATGGCTGACTAGAGGTTATCAGCTCTTGCCTCTAATGCAAAAAAGCCCAAAGCAAGAATTAGATAGTCACCTGCAGAACAGAGATTGTTTTTGTGTCACTATAATAGAATACCTGAAACTGAGTAATTTATAAAGAAAATAGGTTTGTTTGGCTCACTATTCTGGGACAGCTGCATCTGAGGTGAGCCTCAGGCTGCTTCTGTTCATAGCAGAAAATGACAAGGCAGCCAACAGGTGCAGAGAGATCACATGGCGAGCGCAAGCAAGAGAAAAAGAAGGAGGGAAGCTACCAGGGTCCATTTAATAACTAGCTTAAAGTGATAACTCACTCACTATCCCCCTCCCAGGAAAGACATTGATCTATTCATGAGGCATCTGCCCCCCATGACCCAACAACTCCCAACACTGCCAAGTTGGAGATCACAAGGTCACCATGAGCTTTGGGGGGAGTGGGGGCAGAGAAACATATCCAAATTCTATCAGAGGCTCTAGAAGAAAATGACAGAATTCAGCAAAGCAGTGAGGACCCCCCCTCCCCAAATCTGGAAACTTGAAAGAGGAACATAAAAAGACAGGGGAAGTACCTGATCAACAGCAGTGCTAAGACTGGAGAGACCCTGTACTGCTGGGACAAGTAGGCTGGGGGGAAGGGCAGGGCTTGGTGGCTTGCACTCCCACTGCAGATGACTGCAAATCAGGCTGAAAAGTAATTGCATGGCCTTCATGGGCAGTGAACATAGTGTGGGGAGCTGCTGAGTGCCTACATGACTATATTTATTCAGAAAGGAAGTATACTCCTCACCCTCCTTGGTCTTGGGCTGCCTGCATATGTCACCATTTTGAGACAGAAGCCAAGGAAACTCAGTGTCCTGTCCCCAAGCAGAGAGTTTGGGGGGAGTTAGCTGGCCTCCTGGATCCATATCATACTTTCCTTAGAGCTCAGACCCATGCTTGATTCCATGCTCCTCCCCTACCCCAGCAGACAGCAAGCAGGGGCTGCACTGGTCCTCAGCACCCAGCACCTGGATACACACTACCCTTCCCCAAGAGCTCAAAGTCCTACCTACTATAGTGTACTGGTCTGCACAAGCAGAATGTGTGGGGAGCATGCTAGTTGCCTGGATCCACACCCTCCTTCCCCTGGGAGCTCAGAGGCCTGCCTCTGCCTCAGTGGACAGTGAGCATGGACTATTCTGGCCCCCTGATCAGTTGAGTGGACCCACACCTGCCTTTCCTGGGAGCTCAGAGTTCCATCAGACACAGTGAGCCCACTTGCATCAGTGGAGAGAGTGAAGGTAGCAAGCTGCATTTACTACCACACTCATCCAGAACCAAACCTACATTACCCAACCTGCCTGTTGATATAGAATACTTCCAAAGATAATAGTATCAATGCAGAGATACAAGTAGCATGAAAAAACAGGGAAACATGACTCTCCCCTAAAAAGACAATAGTTCTCCAATTCCAGACCCCCCAAAATAGAAAACTGGTAAAATGCCTGAAGAGGAATACCAAATGGCAATCTTAAGGAAACTCAACATGATGCAAGAAAAAATAGATAGAAATCACAATGATATCAAATATATATATACACAATATTTATGAGAAATTCAAAAAAAAAAGGATAGAAACAATAAAAAAAAAAAAAAGCAGAAATCCTGGAATTGAAGAATGAGTTCAGTGAAATTTAAAAAATGTAATAGAAACAATAAAAAAAAAAAAGCAGAAATCCTGGAATTGAAGAATGAGTTCAGTGAAATTTAAAAAATGTAACAAGGAGGATAGGAACAGGCTAGAACAGGCAGAAGAAAGCCTTTCTGAACTAGAAAATAAACTCTTTGAATTAACACAGTTAAATCAAAAAAAGAAAAAAAATAATTCAGAAAAAAAAAATCAAGATAGCCTATAAGATCTCTATGACAAACTTAAGCATATAAACAACAGTATTATGGGTGCACCAAAAGGAGAAGAGAAAGTAAAAAAACATTGAAAACCTGTTTAATGAAATAATAGCTAAAAACTTCCTGGGTATTGGAAGAGATATGGTCCCCTAGATCGACAATGCTAAAAGATTCCCAAGTAGATAACCTGAAAAGGACCTCTCAAGAAACATTATAGTCAAACTGTCAAAAGTGAAAGACAAAAAAGAATCTATAACAGCAAGAGGAAAGCATCAACTCACCTATAAGAGAATCCCCATCAGACTAACAGTAGACTTCTCAACAGAAACCCCACAGGTTTAAGAGAGAGCAGGAAGACATGTTCAAAGTGCTAAAAGAAAAAAACAAAACAAACAAACAAAAAGAAAACACCTGCCAACCAGGAATACTAAACCCAGCAAAGCTGTGCCTCAGAATGGAAAGAGAAATAGTATCTTTCTTAGGCAAACAAAAATTGTAAGAATTCACCACCCCAAGACCACACTTCACAAAACCCTCAAGGAAGTCCTACATCTGGAATCAAAATAGCAATAGCTATCATGATGAATACACAAGAAAGAATAAAAATCACTACTAGAACAGATATGTAAATAAGAAAAGACAAAGAAAGTATGTACCATGACTGTTAAAAAAAAATACAAAAACACACCAGACATCAAAGACAAACAATAAAAAGGAAAGGAACAAAAGAAATATAAAACAAACAAACAAAAAAGAATGAAATGGCAGAAATAAAGCAGAACCTTTCAATAACAACACTGGATGTAAATGGATTAAATTACCCACTTAAAATATATAGATTGGCTAAATGGATTAAATAACTAGACCCAATTATAGGCTGCTTGTGAGAAATTCACTTAACTGATAAAGGTACACATAGACTAATAGAGAAGGGATGGTAAAAGATATTCCACACAAATGGAAACTAAAAACGAGTAGGAATTGCCATACTTATATCAGGTAAAATAGACTTTAGAACAAGAAATACAAAAACAGGCAAAGAAGGAAACTATATAATGATAAAAGGATCAATGCAGTAAGAAGATATAATAATCCTACATATATATACACCTAATATCAGAGTACCCATGTACATGAAGTAATTGTGAGAGCTAAAGGAAGAGATTAAATCCAATGCAATAATATTTGGGGACTTTGGCATGCCTCTCTCAGCACTGGAAAGATCTTCTAGACAAAAAATTAGCAGATAAATATTGTATTTAAACAGCACCTTAGACCAAATTGCCTTGACAGAATTTTGAAGAAATTTCATCCAACAACTGTAGAATATACATTCTTCTCATCAACCTACTATCATTCTCCAGAATAAACCACAGGTTAGGCTACAAATCATGTTTCAACAAATTTAAAAAGACTGAGATTATATCAAGTATATTTTCAGACCACAGTGGAATAAAACTACAATTAACAACAAACAAAACTTTGGAAACTACTGAAATACAAGAAAATTAAACAATATGCTCCTGAACAACCAATGGGTCAAAGAAGAAATAAGGTACAAAATCAAAAAATTCCTTGAAACAAATGAAAATATAAACACAACTTACCCAAACACTATAGGATACTGCAAAAGCAGTATTAAGAGGTAAGATTATTACAATAAGTGCTTACATCAGAAGAATAGAAAGAATTCAAATAAACAACCTAATGTTATACCTCAAGGAACTAAAAAAATAAGAACAATCCAACTCCAAAAGTATAGATGGAAAAAAAAATAAAGTTCACAGCAAAATTAAGTGAAATAGAGATCAAAAAAGATACAAAAGATTGATGAATAAAAATGTTGGTTTTTTGAGAAGATAAACAAAAATGACAAATCATTAACCTAGTCTAACCAAGAAAAAAAAAGACCAAATACAAAAGTCAGAAATAAAACAGAGATATTACTACTCATTCCATAGATATTCACAGAATCATTAGAGGCTACTATGAAGAGCTATATGCCAACAAATTCGAAAATCTGAGGAAAATGGGTAAATTTCTGGATACATACAAAATGCCAAGACTGAACCAAGAAGACATAGAAAACCTGAAAAGATCAATGACAAGTAACAAGTTTGCATTTGTAATCAACAGTCTCCCAACAAAGAAAACCCCAGGACTTCACAGCTTCACTGCTGAATTCTACCAAACTTTTAAAGAATAATTAATATCAATCCTTCTCAAACTAGTCCAAAAAATTGTAGCAGAAAGTATTCTCCCAAACTCATTCTATGAAGCCAGCATCACCGTCATACCAAAATCAGACCAAGTCACAACAAAAAATAAAACTACATGCCAATGTCCTTGATAAACATATATGCAAAAATTCTCAACAAAGTGCTAGCAAACAGAATCCAACAGCAAATCTAAAAGATTTTACACCATAATCAAGTGGGATTCATCTCAGGGGTGCAAGGATGTTTCAACATATGCAAAACGTTAAATGTGTTACACCACATCAACAAAATAAAAGAAAAAATATGGTTATCTCAATGGACACAGAAAACATATGCAAAAATCAACCCAAAATGGATTAAAGACATAAATGTAACACCTGAAACTACAAATCTTTATTTATAAAGATGTTCTCACTCATATGTGGGATGTTGTCACATATATTCACACTCATATGTGGGAGCTAAAAAAAGAGAGAGAGAGAGAGAACAAAACAAAACAAGCAATTCAACAAACAAAAATAAATAATGATAAGTTGAACTGTTGAAAAGGAAGAGAACTATGGTTACTAGAGGCAGGAAAGGGGAAGTGGGAGAAGGAATAGTGAAAGTCTGATTAATGAACATAAAAGTACAGCAAGATAGGAAAAATAAGCCCTATCGGGAACAGTTGACCCAGAATTCTATAATGAACAATGTTTTAATGTACGTAATTAAATGTCTAGAAGAAAGGAGCTCAAATGTGTATGTCACAAAGAAATGGTTAAGTTTTGTGATGATAAGTAGGCTAATTACCCTGACTAGATCAACACACATTGCATACATGTATTGAAATAAACTCTGTACCCCATAAACATGTACAATCAATATGTTTCAATTAAAAAAAGATATATCAATAGAACATATAAAAATCAAATTTGAAAAAATAAAATATGTGCAAACTCCAGAAAAAAAATAATTAAAAATAAATAAAATTTCTGCTTTAACAAGTAAATAAATTTCAGGCAGTATTTATAATAAAATCAATGCTTTTTCATGAGGGATATCAACTTTCTCACGATATTTAAGTTGTTCATCTAAATGTGGGTGAGTCTGGGATTCTGGGGGAAACCCTTTAATTCTCCCAGCCATCATTAAATACTTAAACTTGCACATTTTGTCTGAAGTGAGTAGAAATGACTCAAAAGCTCTCATTTTATTATGCCAAATCATTGTTGGTCTACAGTTGCCCCGATGAACTTACCATGTTCTTATGCTTTAATCAGCAGATCACTGACTTCGGTCTTCCCTGGTAGACTGGTCCTATACTACACATGAATGCTACTCTGCTGAGTCTGACAATTTAACTCTAAGGAACCTGGGAAACTCCCATTAGAACTGGCTTTTCTGACTGCTGGGAACAATCAGACATTTGGCCATCATTATAAGAACCATTACTAATTTGTGCTCTAATTAACTTTCTAAACCTATAATGATGGCTTGTTTTGTTCTTTTTGAATCTGTACTCACTGTTTGAGGAGTGTTTGGCTAAAACATGGTGGGGAGCTAAACTTAATTTTACTTTGCGTAAATTAGTAATAAATATGTCCTCTAAAGAAAATGTTCTAAGAAAAGCAAAAGAAAAGTCATGAACCTCAACTAGTAAATGAGCTATAGAGGAAATTCCTATAATCAAGGATTTAAGTCAGTCACCAATTATAAATTTAGTTCCCACAGAGGGTACACCATTTAAAACACTAACACCATTCAGCTTTAAGACATATGGTTTCAAGTTTTGATGCAAATCTAAAGGTGAGGCATTCAATTTGAATGAAAGAACAAAAGATGTTTAAATTAGCCCCAGTTCCAACCTGTTCTTTGGAATGAATTTACCATCTTTACTGTTTCTTTTATTTTATATTGTCCATGGATTTTTGCATGTTCTCATAGAATCGCAGAATTTTGAACTTGAGAGGATCTATAAAAATTACGAATTGCACATGTTCTTACTCAGGGTGCTTCTTTAGACCACAGATTTCTAGCCTCTTTTGCAAAAACTATAATTCAGTTGACAAGGAATGGTCTCAATAATTCACATCTTTAAAAAAATGACTTCGGTCAAAAGCACTAATATAGTTTAATTTCTCATTTTACAATAATAAAACTGAGACCCAGAAAGGTTAAATGATTATCCCAAATTTCTATGAAAGTTAGTGACAAAAAAGTGGGGTAATGATCCTGGAATGCTGTTTTCCACTCTCTAGACTTTTCTGGATGCTTTATAATCATTTCTTCCAAAGTGAGAGCATGACTTATGCAGTATTAAATTGTAGAGGTCCTTGAGGTTTTCTCATGAATCCATCTCTCTGCCAAGTTGCCCTTTGTCTTCAAGAGATCACATCCACCGTTGTGGTGTTATTTCACATCTAGCTTCCAAATCTATATCTTTAGTCCAGATCTATCTCCAGAGTTCTAGAATTATATATATGACTCATTAATTAATACTTTTATTCTAAATACCCTCAAACAAAATACATGCAAAGCTCAACTCTTCAACAATATGCATCAAATGTCATCCATCAATATTCTCTGTTTCAGGAAATGGCATATTAACATATGCAGTTAAGTAAGTTAGAGTCCTGAAAGTGAGTCTTGATATTCTTTCTTCCTCACCTATGTATCCAACAATTGGCAAATTTTTCTAAGTAAGTCTGTCCAGATCTTCCAACACATCCCAGTCTATGCTAAAATCATTTTTTGAACTCACTGAGAGCAGCCAGTTATTTTGATATGACTGTTTTCAGCCTTGACTCCCTCCAATCTATTTTTCACACAGTTGAAGATAAACCTTTGACCATGTCCAATGCTCCAATGGCTTCCCATTGTCCTTGAGATATATTCTGAAAACGTCAGGCTAATTTATGTAACTCTGATTGATCTATGCCTACTTTCAATCTCAATATCATGTAATTCTCTTTTTTGCTCTCTATTTTCAAGTTGTATTGGGATCTCTTTTTGATTATCAAACAAATTCAAGAGAATTATTGTATTCGAGACATTAAATTAATTTCCTCTTACATTTACCTTTAATTTAAGGCCAATATAATTTTATTTGCCATTATTTCCTCTTTATTCTAGTTAATGTCATTTGTGAATTGCCCTTGTTCTTAAATTTAGTCCTTTTGTCATGTAAAGAGATACTCTAAATTATGGTTGTATTTTAAAAATACTAATGGCAAAATCAAATGAATAGAAAATGATTTTTAAAAGAGATTATTCTAAAATAGGATTTATTAATTTGTCAGCCTTGAAGAAATGAAAAGAAAGTCTAGAATATATATATTTTTATTTATTGTACAAGTCTGTTACAATCTTTACAAATATCACTTACTTCAGTTTTTGTAATCATATGCAACAATATAATTTATCACTCAAAAATATTTGTCAGTATACTGTTTTAATTATTCAGATTTAACTAACATTTATTGAGGGTATAGTAACTGATAAGAAATAACACATATATGTTTGTATTAAAGTTTTAATATATCAGCAGGAGGAGTAATAATGATGTTAAGATTTGCTGAGCTTCTCTTATGATACAGTTTTTCTAATTTATCTCACTTGATCGTCATAATTATACCTAGAAAGTAGGTCCTATTGATTGTGTGAAGACAATAAAGGTGCCTATCACATAGTAAGCACTCAATACATTTAGTTCTTGTTACTGTTATTATTTTGTTTCTACCCCTTTTGAGAGATGAGAAAAATTGAGGCACTATGGACTTTTAAGCCTGTGGTAGAATCAGGATGAAATCTCAGGTCATCTAACTTCATTCCCATTGCTCTTTCTACAAATTTCTAACAGACAAATACAATTATTAAATAAACTCTAATATTTCCTTTTATCTGTGGTAGTTGGCCTGCTTGGCATGCTTTTTTGTTTGTTTGTTTGTTTGTTTGTTTCCTTTTAGAAGCTTCCCTTCCTTCACATGGCAACAACACATGACCCTGACCTCATGGATCAAGTTGTTTGGTATAAAAACATTTGCTCCATTTATAAAGATTAGATTTTCCATGTCTTTTTAAATCAATTTACTTGTAACCTATTTAAATTATGAATATTTTACATATCGTGTTGCTTGTAAATAACATATAGTTTGATGCTTGCGACCTATGCTGGTCCAATCAGAGTCATTCTAAAAATTCTTACTGGAAATTCTGAAACAAAAAATATTCTTTAAATACTGTAATGAAATAGATAGTGACATGAAACTGTTGAAAAAATTTTATACCATGAGGAAAAAATAGCCTGTGGATAAAACTTACATTCCAGGAGAGAAGTGAGAAATTTTCAAAGAAATATCATTAGATACCAACTTTACTTGAACTCCATTATACCACTTGATTTTTTCAATTATATAAATCGTTCATTTCCCTTATTTTAAAAGTCAGTTTAAGTTTGATTTTCTATATCTTGTGACCAAAAAAACCCTACCAGATACAGATGCTGCAATGTCTCCTGAAATTGAAGAAATAGTATGGGTGGCCAGTTCCTGAGAAGGTAAATATTTGATGTCCAAAATAGAGAGAAAATCATCGATCTTCCCCAAAAGTTCTAACACAGTTGTCCAAAAAAAGATCTCCTGATTAGCCTACATTGGGTCAAGGGACTCTTTGGACTAGTCACTATGGAAAAATTAAACTTATATTAGTGTGGTTAGATTGGTGGCTTTGTCTGGCTCATAGTCCCCAAAATAGTCATTATTAGCTTGTCTTTTGGGGCCAGAAAAAAGAGATGCAGGGAAGTTAAGTAATTAACCCATAGTAGCATGATAGACCTGGAATCCAAATTCATATTTATCTTCCTGATTTAAATAAAAACAACAACAAAAAATCTTGTTTTAATTATGAACATAACCCCAATGTGTTGACTCAATCAAGAAAGTTTACATTTTATATTTTCGTTTAAAATCAAACTCGTCATCGACCAAAAATCTGTTTACATTTGAAATTGTTTGCCTCTATATTCTCATCCCTTGTCTTGGCCCTCTTCAACACATACTATACTGTACATGCACATGTTCGATGACTGTCTTCAAGCAGCCTTCAGAGACTGTGCATTACTACCACAGTTCACTTTACCACAGTTCAGTTTACCATCTTCTTTTTTTTTCTCTCTTGGGAAAAATCTGGCTTAAACTTTCCGCCTTGGGTCTTCTGTAAATCTGTTTCTGGTCTTGGTACATATAGTGAAACATTTTATAAAAACTCTTCTTTAAAGAAAAACAGTTCAATAAGTTTGATGAATCAAGATTTCAGCCACCCAAGTGAGAGATTTTAATTTTTTTAGCAATCAAAGAAAAAATCTGTCCTTTATATTTGTAAACAGTGGTGCCACAGTGGTAGGAGTGGGAGTTTTTTTTTCCTAAACAATTGGAGCTATCCTAAGTGGACTAGGATCTATCTTGACACAAAACACTGCTTTTCTGAATCCTAATGGAGGATGCCCCCTATTTTCCTGTTTGGCTACAAAGTACAAGTCTAAGAATCAATTTTTAGCCTCATACTGGTCTTTCCAGTTGGCAGTGTGTCTGCTGCCACACTTGTTTTCTAGGCAGGTGGTGAGGCGTCAAGTCCTATTTGGCAATTTGAATACAATTGTGAAGAGCAAGCATATGCCAAAATCTGTGTGTCACACATTAACTTCTTGGTTCTTGAGGGTTGTGAAGTTAGTGACAGGGGTGCAAAAAACATAAAGACAAGGAGTTAAAACAAAACCTGTTCAAAACAGGAGGAAATAAAAACAAGGAACTAAGGGGGAGACCATGTAAGGACAGGTGGGATGCAATTCTGCTTATACCAAATACGCATTGGCTAGAAATGGCAACAGTTCCCAACAAATCAGAGATGTGTATTAGTTTGTATTGTCTCTCTGGAAATCTGAAAATGTAAGTTCTAGCTTCAGGACACCTTCCTAACCCCTGGATCATGAACACGGTAGCCATTCCAGAGCCACACAGGCCAAAGGCTGCCATCCATTTGTGACATTTGAAATCACTACCATGTATCTCTGTATGATACCCCCAAAATGTGTTTATTCAATTGAAAAGGAAAGGTAAGGCAAACCATTTATTTTTTCTGCAGACAAATTTTTTTCTTAACTATTGTGATTTAGTTTCCATATCTCAGCATACATTCAATCTCATTTGGGGCTGAACTCCTTTTTGGATAATGTTTACAGGTCATTTTTAAGATAAATATATACCTAGTTGTATATGGGGAATGTGACAGAATCCACCTGATCTAATATGAACTCAAGGAATTCCTTCCACCTAAGATGTTTGTGACCCCAAATACTTGATAATATCAACATTAAATAAAATGTCGAGAGAAAAACCGTAAATGATAAAATGAACTAGAATTAAAAAATAACAAATGAAGGAATCTGGTTTATTTTCAAGAATATCAGTTACGTTCTATCCAATTCTTCCCCATCCCAAAAGAAGTCCTGTTCTGAGTCCTTTAGTTTCAACTGCTCACCCGTTCTCAAAATCACCTCCAATTCAATGAAGATTCATAATATCATTTTCTTTTTCTTGGTCACACCTAGATTCTAAGCTTTTTATTTTCCAATCACACCTAGATTCTAAGCTTTTTGTTTTCCATTCTCCATAATTGACACTCTCCAAGGAATCTGCCTCTTTTTTCCCTTTTGATTTCTAAAAAAAATATTTTAGATTGTCTAAGCAATTAGAATGCTGCTGACTCAAATTATCCCCCATCTGTCAAATGTGAATACTGCTCTAAAGCGACTTTCTTCTCTCCTGAATAGATACCTTTTGTTCTTTTTGCTCTTAAATAAATGTATTTAATGTGATATTGATTTTTATTGTTTATTTTATAATTTCTGGCAAAAATGCATGTGCAGTACATGAAAACTCTGTTTACGTCACACCTAGATTCTAAGCTTTTTATTTTCCATTTTCCATAATTGACACTCTCCAAGGAATCTGCCTCTTTTTTCCCTTTTGTTTTCTAAAAAAAAAATATTTTAGATTGTCTAAGCAATTAGAATGCTGCTGACTCAAATTATCCCCCGTCTGTCAAATGTGAATATTGCTCTAAAGCGACTTTCTTCTCTCCTGAATAGATACCTTTGGTCCTTTTTGCTCTTAAATAAATGTATTTAATGTGATATTGTTTGTTATTGTTTATTTTATAATTTCTGGCAAAAATGCATGTGCAGTACATGAAAACTCTGTTTACATAGATGTCTTAATAAAGAGACCCTGCAGGCACTCTAAGTCACTATATGAATGTCATCGGAGCTTCCACATAAGAGTAGGGATGTCATTCTGAGACACGAATCAATTGCTTGCCTTATTTATGTGGAAGGGACTCCCATTCCTCCATCTAAACATAATGCACCAGCTAAACCATGATGCATTTACTATAGCCTTTACAAACCTAAGGGGAGAAGAGAAGTAATTCTGAAAACAGGAGAAGAGAATATGGTCTATAGAGGGCGAAGCAGTATCTCTTGAGATCATTCATATTGTAAGAATACAACTATTCAATATGTGAATTTGCTAAATTAGCACAAACATTTGCTCAGCCTCATTAAAGGAACAAACTGATCTGCAATAAGGGAATCTTTCTAATGTGTTTTTTACCAGAATGCATCTAGCGAGACCTCAGAGAGGAGGTTTTGATACTACACAAATGGAGGAATTATCGTCAAATTGAGCTTCACTGGGTGGTATGTAACTTAATGAAAGCAACTCATTTAAAGTCAGCTGCGCTGTCTTCCAGCTGTTGGAGAAACACTAGCATCCATCTAGTTATAGCTTCTTTACCTGGTGATTTGGCTGCCTGAGTAAGAGCCTCTTAAACATTTTAAATACTCGAACACAAACACTAGAATCCTGTAAAATCTTGGTGTGTAGCCAACGAACCTCGCTAAAGTCCTTGGCTTGCCCTATATGTGAAAAAAAAAAAAAAAAAGTATTTTTGAGTAACAGCACAAAATAGCTGGCAATTGACTGTAACAATGGACATGTGGAGACATTTCCTGGAATTACATCAGTCACTGCAGAGTGTTCTATGTGCCACACCCTGCCTATAGCTTGTTCTATATCGCCGGCACTGGGTGGCCACTAAATTGCCATATTTTGAAGCAGCAATTTTATCTTTTAATATAAAGGCAAACAGTCTTTTAAAAAAATACTGTGAATGAAGAGAAACAGTTTTTGGTTTGCTTGCTTTGGTTTGGGGAAAAGAATAACCAAGATTTGCAAGATTCCACAAAAAGAACTTATTTCACTACTGCAATGGACAATGTTGGAGGCCACTAGTCTATCCATATCTATCTTCTGGCTTTCACTTTTCTATTGTTTATTCATGATTATATCACACTTATGGCCCAATGAACTTGAGGCCACATAATCAATTACTTATAATGTGAAATTAAACAGCCTGGTGAGGATTTGTTATATTCACATGTACATATCTGTGTATATGGGTAGATGTGTTCATGTGTATATGTGCATTTGCGTGTTTACATGTGTTTTTTTACATGTGCATTAAGATCCTTAAAATAAAATTAGCTTTTACTAATTCTACAGGGAAGCAATTTAAATGGAAATATACACGTGATGGAAATAACTTTAATATTTAAATGCAGTAATATTGAAGGTAAATTTTAAACTACCGTCAATGACCACCACTCAATAATTAAATTAACGCTTTATTAATCCCACAACAAACATATGTCAGGGAGCTACCATGTGTAAGATTCTGTACTGGATGTAACAAGAATGATGAGGATCAAAGCCCATATATTTAGTCATTATAAAAATCTCTACCATTTTAATGAATGACTGGTTATCGTTATATTTTTAAAATGATAACATTCTACTTTTGAAAGTAAGCTTAAAAAAATAGTTTACTAAAAACAAAAACAAAAAATTATAGATGAAAAAACTGAGGTTGAACAACATCAGGTTACTTTTTCAGGGTCACCTGTCACTATTATGGAGGTGACCCACATATGTGCATTTTACCTTTACTTAGTTATCAATAGTTGACAAAATAAATAATCCATTAAGCAAACAGAAATGCTTGTTTCTTTTATACAAAGTAGTCCTTAAAGCCCAGTCAATTACTTTGTCTTATATTTACCAAAGAAATAGGGGTCTGTCCCAATACTGAGGTAAAAACTGGCCAAACTGGGTCTATTTATGCATACTGTACATTCTGGATGACTGAAAGGAATTTTCAAGGCTAATTTTGATATATTACCTGATTTCAGCTTTAAACACTGAATTTAAGATTTAGCCTCTACAAAAGAGCTCCTGCATCTTCACCGTTTTGTCAAGTCCTGAACTGAAACCATACCTGATGACTCTCGGGTCTTCTCTCCTCCAAATCCTTCCATTATTAAATTACAGTTTCATGGCAAACAGGACTGATGAGACATTGTCCAGCACTGCTAATGGATTGCTTTCTGGTTAAAAGTGCACCATGAATCCACTCTAGACATCTGTTTCTTCAAAAACAGCATAAAGAGGCTGGACTGTATCATACCTAAAACTCAACAAACTTGGAATTCTATAATATTAACTCAGGTGCACAGTTACAAGTTTTATTCCTGAATTAGAGTGCAAGTTTTCTATCTCAAAGACATTCTGGATTGTAATAGCTAGCAAAGTTTATTACCTCCGTTCTTAGATTCTCTAATATGGCCATGTGCAAAGGACACCCACATGTCCTGATCTTCTAAGCCTTAAATATAAGAAGGAAGCCAGGTGCTATGAAAATGACCCTTGTTTCCTGTTTTTCAGTCCACATCACCAAATGCAATGCCTCAAACTCAAATTCGTTAATGCAACATGTCCTCTTCAATATGTTACTTAATCCTTTAAGGAAATCTTTATATGGGTAATTTCACTCAAGAATAGACCCTCACTTTCATAGAATAACAGCTTTTAAAACATTTTAGAAGTGCTTGTCATTATTGGTGAAATGCAGATAATACAGATCTTTTTCTACATGATTTTGTAGCTTCCGTGTGTATGTATATGTATTTGCGTGTGTGTGTGTGTGTGTGTGGATGTACCTAAATGACTGGAGCCAAGTCAAAACTTGTTTAAACATTCAGCTATTCAGGAGTTTCATAATACAAATAATGTAACAAGTTCTGAGTAAATAAAACTGCCTAGCAATATTCAAACACATTTCAGAAATTATTTGAAAGTTCTCAAAAAATTTTAGTGTGGAATCTTTTCTCATTGACCCTTATGTTTCTTGGTGTATGAAACATTTGTATAAAAATTAGTAAATTGAATTATTCAGTAAGTTGAGTGAAATCTGTATTGTAGATATTAGAAAATCATGAATCGTCTTGTTGACTCACATAAGCATTTTAAACCATTAAGATAATATGGTGCTCTTCTAATTCTCAATAAGCAGCATTTTGAACCACTCCCCCAACTCCAATACATACAGATGCTAGGTGAATTTCAAGAAACAATGTGTTTATATCTTTCTAAGTTTCTGATTAAGTAAAAAAATTTCCTAAGAGGTGAAAAAGAGTTGGCCATATGTGTTGTGTTTGATCTTAGAAGAAATCATCAATGGTTAAGTAATCAATTTATGTATTCAACAAATATGTGTGCAACCATGTATATGATTACCTTGGCTCAGAACTCTAACCAAGCTCAAAATTCTCAATCTGACCTCATCTTTGAGTCTGTACGTCTGGCCTTAAAGTTCAACTAGTACTATACAAGTTTATACAAGTTTGAGCTGGGAGACTGATGGCATTCAATTCTATTATATGCCCTAATTTTGCACCTAGGATTTAGTTCATAAAAGGAAAAAAATTCTGCCGTATTTCTCAGTAAAAATTTTGACACAATATTTCATTTGCCAATTGTTTTTCTTCTATTATAAAATATGCATTTGTCCCAGGACACTCACTAAAGTTATACATTTTCCTTGAAAAGAAAGATAAAATTACATGCAAAAAAAAATTGTTTTAAAAGAATAAAATATTGACCACAGTATTTCTATGCTTAATGCCGCTTCCAGGATCCAGGTCCATTTTAAAACTTTACTCCAGAATTTGTGGACATAAAATGAAACTTAAGGCATGAGTACTCAGAGGCTATAAATATGT
>NW_007732722.1:55002-60176 GCF_000696425.1 Galeopterus variegatus
GAGCCCCGCCGCGCTTCCCAAGCGGCGCACTTATCCAGTGCGCCACCGGGCCGGCCCTATGTTGTTTTTTTCTACTGAGAGAAAGTCTTCCCCTGTATGACACATCCCCATTCTTGGTGCTTCTACAAGAGATTAACATATTGTTTTTGGTTCTCTTTCCAGCCAGAATAAAACCAGTGAAACCAGTGCTCTGCAGTCCTGTTTCCACACATCTTCTTTACAGACGTTCATACCCCCACTTTGATTATCAGTTTCAAGAGGTATAGATTTTCTAGGTATTTATAAAACTATGCAACATTTAATAGTTAAAGGAAAAAGTAATTAAATGGCCTACTAAAATCTAGATTATAATGTTTGTTTTAAAAGGTTCCAGAAATCACTTGCTGTATTTTCACATATGGGAGTATATATCTTTTGAGAGAATCAGTGGATTATGAAATGGCTTTTACATATGCTGTAAGCACTGCCATATTTATGAATAAGGAAAATGTTTTCAACACATTTGACCATTGGACCATTGCTATGGTTTGAATGGTTGTATCTGTTCCAAAATTCATGTTGAAATTTAATTCCTAATGCAACAGTATGAAGAGGTGGGTCCTTTTAGAAGGTGATTAGGCCATGAGGGCTCTGCCATCATGGATTGAATAAGTGACTTATAAAAGAGTTTGAGAGGGTCAATTTAATCCTAGTGTCCATTCTGCTGTGTGTGGACACAGTGTTTTTACCCTCCAAAGGAGGAAGCAACAAGGTTCCAATTTGGAAGCAGAGACTGTGCTCTCACCAGATACCGAACCAGCCAATGCCTTGATCCTAAACTCATACTTTTCAATTTCAAAACTTACTACAAAGCTGCAACAGTCAAGGCTGTGTGGTACTGGCATAAAAATAGACATTTATAGACCAATGGAATAGCATTGAGAGTACAGAAATAAGCCTTCACACTTTGGTCAGTTGATTTTGGAAAAGAGTGTCTAAGCATAGTCTTATCAACAGATAATGCTTGTACAACTAAGTATTCACATGAAAAAATATCCCACCATACACAAAAATTAATTTAAAATGGATCAAAAACTTAAATGCAATAGCTAAAAGTATATTGCTCTTAAAAGTAAGCATAGAAGTAAATCTTCATGACCTTGATTTAGACAATGTTTTTAAGGACATGACACTAAAATTCCAGCAACAACAAAAAAACAAATTTGACTTAATGAAATTAAATACTTTGTGTATTGAATGACACTGTCAAAATAGTGAAAAGAATCCACAGGATGAGAGAAAATATTTGCAAATCATCTATGCAGTAAAGGACTATTATTTGGAAAATATAAATAATTTTTACAATAAAAAAGACAAATACCCATTTAAAAAAATAGGCAATGGTTGGAATAGATATTTCTCCAAAGAAGATATGCAAATAGCAATAAGCACATGAAGGATGCTCAACACCATTAGTCATTAGGGAAATGAAAATCAAAACCACCATAAGATACCACTTTCCACCCTGTAGAATGACTGTAATAAGAAAGTGGGAAACTACCAAGTACTGTGTGGATATGGAGAGATTAGAACCCTCACGTTGTTGATGGAAATGTAAAATAATGCAATGTCTTTGGAAAATTGGCAACTCCTCCAAATACTAAACATAGAGTTACCATATCCCCAGCAATTTTACTTCTAGATAGCACTCAAGAAAAATGAAAATAAATTTTCATGCAAAAACTTGTATACAAATGTTCACAGCAGCATTATTCATAATAGCCCCAAAGTGGAAACAATACAAATGCCCAAAAGAAAAAAGAAAATGTGGTATTTTCATGCATTGGAATATTATCTCATACATTGTTGGTGGGACTGCAAAATGGTGCAGCCTCTATGGAAAATGGTATGGAGGTTCCTCAAACAATTGGAGATAGATCTACCACAAGACCCAGCTATCCCACTACTGGGAATATACCCCGAGGAATGGAAATCATCAAGTTGAAGGTATACCTGTTCCCCAATGTTCATTGCAACACTATTTACAATAGCCAAGAGTTGGAACCAGCCCAAATGTCCATCATCAGATGAGTGGATATGGAAAATATGTTATATCTACACAATGGAATACTCTTCTGCTATATAAAGAATGAAATACTGCCATTTGCAACAACATGGATGGACCTAGAGAGAATTATATTAAGTGAAACGAGTCAGGCACAGAAAGAGAAATATCACATGTTCTCCCTTATTTGTGGGAGCAAAAAATAAATAAATAAACAAATACACAAACAAACGAGGGGGAGGGAAGAAGACATAACAATTACAATTCCTTGAAGTTGATATGACAAGCAAATAGAAAGGACATTGTTGGGAGGGAGGGGGAAGAGGAAGGAGGGAGGGAGGTTTTGGTAATGGGCACAATAATCAACCACATTGTATATTGACAAAATAAAATAAAATTTGGAGGAAAAAAAAGTAATAGAAAGGAAGCGCTACAAGTTACACCATGGGTCAGTCTTGAATACATGATAAAAGAGAGAATCTAGTCACAAAAGACCTTACTGTTTGATTCCATTTATGTGAAATGTCCAAAAATGGCAAATGCATAGAGACAGAAAGTTGGTTAGTGTTCCAGGGGTGGGGGAAGAAGGAAATGGGAAGTGACTGCTAAAGAGTATGGGATTTTTTGAGGGGTGATAAATATATTCTAAAAGTACCTAATGGTTATTGTTGCAGAACTCTGTTAATATGCCAGGACCTCTTTCATTTTAGGTGGCTAGTGAAACATGTCAGGCCAGTGAAGATGGTGATTTAGACCAAACCAAGTTCTTATTGTTCTGTGAATGTCACTACAGCTTTCAGGAAAGACAATATGGGCAAGGAATTCACTGCGTTTGTCTTAGATATTTTGACATTTCCCAGTTCTAATGTATTCTAATCCAAGTGGGCCAATTATCTTTAGTGGGACAAAAATTCCTGCTGTCACTAAGGGCTGATTTGAGATTAGGAAGCAAATTCACAAAGCAAAGATGGTCCTTAAACACTGTCTACGGAAGGATCAGAAATAGTGTAGAAGCTGGTTTATTTGTCATTGATACTTTTATAATGATAATGTATGTGTATATATATATATATATATTTTTTTTTTCTTTTTCTGATCAGTAAGGGGATCGCAACCCTTGGCACAGTGTGGTCTGCACCATGCTCATCCAGTGAGCGCACTGGCCATCCCTATATAGGATCCAAACCTGCGGCCTTGGCACTACCAGTGCCGTACTCTCCCGAGTGAGCCATGGGGCCGGCCCAATGTATGTATATTTTGAATATGAACTTATTCTTCCATTTCTAGTTTGTGTCTCATTCAAAGCAATTGTTTCCTTCAGGTGCATTATGGTTAGATGTTCTTGCATCAGGAAACAATAGGCTATCCTGAGATCATCAGTTCACTAAACTCTGACAACCACTATCCAAGGACTCCAATATGAACACATCTTTAAAAGGAAAAAAAAAAAAAGCATGCAAACCCTCTTCTTTCACCCTGTCAGGGCATCTCCTTCATTGCAGAGCTAATCTAAACTTCCCCACTGTTTCCCACTTTCACATATATCTCTTGTCAGCAAAATCTGAAAATTACCCTCAAACCATTCAGTTCACATCTTGTAGTATTTAATGTCTGTCTTTTTTGTCTTTCCTGTATATTAGTTCCTGCCAAATGCTTTCTTTGAAGGGAGAACAAAATAAATTCTGACTACTAAGAAAGGCCAGACCTAATTCCATCTTCAAAATGTTAAAAGTGATGAAATAGCATTTTACTCCTTTTGGGTCAGTTATTGGAAGGGAGTGGGAAGTTTCTAATCCACATAAACGATGCCATCAACCACACAGGGAAAGGAGCCTGAGTAAACACCTTGGTTCTGGCATTCATAGAACAAAGTTACACCTTCCAAAGTTCTAGTTGGAAACAAACTAAGAATTTGTGTAGTATAGAATGTTTTTATTCTTTGCAATCCTTAAATTTCTAGTTAAAAAAAACCTGAAAATGGCTTTGAAGTCTTTGATCCACTATCATTCTCAGCAAACCCTATTTTGATGAGTGCACTGTCAATGAATCATAAACAGATAGACTGAGTTCCTACTAAAATACTCATGTGTTTTAAAACTTAGATAGTATGCTATTTTTGCTATTTTGAACCTTAAACTAGAAAAAAGTTGCTGCAAATTGTGAAGGGATATTAAATTTCTCCCAGGTCTTGCTGTCTTTTAGTAAGCATCTCAAAGAAGAGACCTGAAGTCACTGTTCTGACTTTTGGTTGAGGAGATTTCACATTATATTGCCTTTTTAGTTTTTATTTTTCTTTCAAAAAAACTACCAGAAGTCGCCAGAAGACAGGTTCAGTTGTATTGAATCTGAGTACAGATGTTCAAAGTGAACATCTCTAAGAAGGTATCATTAGCCTACAAAGCAGTCACAGCAACTAATCCCAGGTTTGTGGGAAAAAAAGAGGGGGAGGAAAATCCTACAATTATACCATTACTAGAATTCAGTAGGGTCAATAGGTTCCATTCTCTGCTCATGGTATTAACTTGTTGGATTGGCATTTCAAACCCAGGAAGCGTTAGGACCTTCCCATATCTTTCTTTTTCAGTCACACATATGCAAGTCTTCTCAGGTGATGATAATGAGGTGCAAATGTTCTGCTTTCTTTATCTCTGTATGGGAGAGACAGAGAGATGGAGACAGAGGTATCGACTAAAATGAGAATGAATGACAGCAGAGGAATGGAGAGGAGGAGAAAGAATGAGTGAATGTAATGAGAGAGACAAGTTAGTCCCTCAAGGAGACAAAGCAGGAAAGGACAGTGTATAACACAGAAGTTCACGGGCACTGCTATCTCATTAGGGGTTATTAGCTTCAAGGAAATGAGATATGAGAGAAAGGCATGGCTCTGTGGAAGAGAGGAAGTCCTTCATCTATTATTTGGAGGGGTAGAGTTTCAGTGTTCTCAAACTCCCCTTCCTTTCTCTCCACTCTCCATGCAAGCAACATTGCGTATGCCTGATTTGCATATGTCTCAAGATTCCGTGGATATTTTTAATATTATTCATGGACACAGCCATTAGTACCATATGGAGAAAGAAGAAAGAAAAAAAAAAACAAAAACTTTTTTGAGATTCCGTTGCTATTCTCTTTT
>NW_007732722.1:60753-64370 GCF_000696425.1 Galeopterus variegatus
AAAAAAAAAAAAAAAAAAAAAAAAAAACACTTTTCTGAGATTCCATTGCTATTCTCTTTTGACACCCCCCCACCCCAACTGGTCAGGCATTACTAGTATTCCCATCATTGAAAAAGCCATGGAAAGTTAGCAGTTTGAATGAGACTACCTCTATGAGCAGGGTGAGAAAGCAGCTATCACTCTAATAATTTAAAGAGCAATAAAAGTCCCCTTGGCTCAAACATAGCTCCTCACCTTTTTATGCCACCTACTAGAATGGTCCACATCACTTTCTCATCAAATTCCTTCTTTCTTTCAAATAATGAATTTTTCAGTTGCATTTCTTGAATAGTTTCAGGACACTTGGGACATTTTTACTTTGTAGAAAACTAAACTGCACTGCATTAACAAAATAAGGCTCTGGGGTGAGGTGTTTGGGGTTAGGTTTTTGATAACTAATACTTCTGTTTATTCGTTTGAAGAGGCTTTTGATAAAGGAAGGAATCAACTGATTATCTGTTACTCCATTTGGCAGAAGTAGGAATATAGTTCAGAAGTTTTGTAGAGGTCAAGTGTGCTCAACAAGGAGGAGCTGTTTAATAAAGAAGCAGGCAGTTTTTAATTGAGATGAAGTAGAACAGAGTCTGGATGCCCCCCAAAGTCAACAATATTGTCTAAGGGATTCTTGTCTTAGGTAGAAATACTGCCTGTCTCCAGGGATCCCTTTCAATTTTCTGAGATAATCTGCCAATATCCCTCTTATTCTCATCAATGACAACTTATATGAAAAAGCAGCTTTCTGATAAAGACTGCCATAATGTGAACTTTCCAGAAGTTTCTAGCTTTGGAAGAAAAATTCTATTTAGGTTATACTTTAAAAACTTAGCATTAAAACCATATGACTTCAGATTTCACTGCTCTGCCGAAATACATAAAGTGGCTTCCAACATTGATTAAGCCACCAACATCACTAGAGGCCACTCTGCAGGGGAAAAAGCCAATGAGCTCATCTATAGTGTCAAATAGGATGTTTTCATTCAAGCAACTGGACCACACTCTTTCTAAACAGGGAAATCTTAATATTTGAGTTCAGCTCTTTTATTCAGGGGGAGACAGAATCAACAGGATATGTTATAAATATATGAGACAGTATTTATTAGGGGAATTAGCTCATGTGATTATGAAGAGAAGTCTCATGACAGGTTGTCTGCAAAATTGGATGCTGGTAGCATGGTTCAGTCCAAGTGCAAAGGCCTCAAAACCAGGGAAGCCAATGGTGTCCTTAGTGGACAAAAATGTTCTGGAACCCAAAAGTTATGAAGAGAAGTCTCATGACAGGTTGTCTGCAAAATTGGATGCTGGTAGCATGGTTCAGTCCAAGTGCAAAGGTCTCAAAACCAGGGAAGCCAATGGTGTCCTTAGTGGACAAAAATGTTCTGGAACCCAAAAGTTGAAGTCTTGAGCTCTGATGTCCACAGACAGGAGAGAAGAATGTACCCCAGTTCCAGCAGATACAAAGGAAGATTTAACTTTTCTCTTCATTTTTGTTCTATCTGGGTCCCCAGTGGCTTGGGTGGTTCCTGCCCATACTGACGGCTAGTCTTTCCCACCCAGTCCACACAGACTCTCATGCTAATCTCTTCTGCAAATACCCTCATGGACACATCTAAAAAGATAGCTTTACCAGGTTTCTTGGGATTCCTTAATCTAACCATGGTGACACCTAGAATTAATCTTCATAGTAGCCAAACAAAATTTTCTTTCCTATTATCATTTTACATTCTATAGAGTTTGCTATTTCAAAGTTAGATTAAGTATAAAAAGATATTATTTGCAAAAAGTGTAAAGTAAAAATATTTTTAGTAGAGAGAAATAAATTTTATCAGCAAATGTTTTTCTATATAAAGTTGCTGTCTAGTTCAGAACACACTAGCAAATCCTTTCATCAGAAAAACATGGTAAGTACGAATTGAGCGGAATGGAGTAGATATGGAAAGTGCAGCTGTAGAGCTGCTGCTTAAGAAATTCTGTTCCAGACTCAAAATAAAGGGATAATAGGGATGAGAGAACAAGATTTGAGAAAGCAAAACATGGGACAGTTAAGTCTTGCTTGGGTGTGACTGGAGTAAGGAAATGTCAGGCGGCTGAACCCAGGAAGAATTCAATGGATGGTGTTATTGGGAGCACCTGAATTATGGTAGCGTGCTCACTGTGCAAGCTTGGGGAAGAAAGACACAGTTATTCTAGTTACTATAGGGGGAATGATTGCATCTGAAAAGAAAATAAAGATAAACCGAAAGCAAACTTTGCTTGTACTAAATATTGTCTAGGACAAAAAGAAAAAGAGGTGGAAATTCCTTGAAGAAAAACTTTATCTGTGGAAAAGTGTACTTTAAGCTGAATTTAACTGGCAAATTCTTAATTATTAGTAGGATTACAATGCATGTTATTGGGGAAAAAAAATTCCACGTATATAATATTTGATTATTATTTCTGCTGAGCAAATAGAGAAGAATTAAGGATTTAAAAAAAGTAAAAACAATAAGGTCATATAAAATGTCCATTGATCTTAAATCAGTATGTAAAATACTCACGAGGTTGAGACCTAGGCGTCTTTTGAACATACGTGCAGGAAGACAGGACTCTGAATGACCCTGGCCTACCCAGCTCTTCTCCTTTGTAGGGAAGAATAATATTTCTTTCTTCATAATAGTTTCTTAGTTGACATGGATCCATGTGACAAAAGACAGATTAATAAGAGAATAACAGACAGAAGTACATGGCATGTATATTTCATATATACGTGGGAGACACCCAGGGAATGAGTGGTTCTCAGAGGAATGGCTTTAAATTTCATCTTATATACAATCTTTAACAAAGAATAATAAATTTTTAGAGACATGACAAGACAAAGGAAAAGGATGTTGAGTCTCTAGGGCCGCGACTTAGGGAAAGGCAAATAAATGGGAGATAAACACTAGTTAGGAAGGCTTGCTAATGTAGATTCCTCTAAGATCACCTCCAGATGATAAGGGTCTAACATTGTCTTCAGTGGTTAACCTTAGTTCTCCCTGGTAAAAGGGGGGCAGGATACATTTTGTCTTTGTAAATTTATGCCCTGCTTTTAGGCAAATAGAGGAAGCACAGAGATCTTTCCTTTATCTGCTCCTTCTTAATTGCCTTCAGCTCCAACCATTTATATTTGAGGGCATATTCTTGTCTCCCCTACGCTCTTGCTTGCAATTCTCAGGCAGAATGTAGTGAGAATGCATCCTAAGATAAAAGTAAATTAGCTAGACCAGCCCAGGCTTTGTCCTCATTCCTTATATAAAAAGATGTCCTGCCATGCTTCAGACCAGCAATCCCGGATCACCCAGGCTATAAAACCCAGAGCAGAGTGATTCTGTGGTCACTCAACTGCACATAAGAAAAGGGGCACAGATGAGACACAGTCCACCCTGGGCAGCTTCCCTGATTCTTGGGGGACTGGCTTGCCATGGTCCTGTGCTTCTGGGGATTCTTGCTGCCTATCTGTAAGTAATAAAGTTGCCTGCCTGACTTGTGTGTGTTCTGTCTCACCAGACTCATACTTTGGCAGCTGATTTTGTGCAAAACCTCCTGCCAGACTTAGGAAGCAG
>NW_007732722.1:64651-67522 GCF_000696425.1 Galeopterus variegatus
GTGATAATAGCAGTAAATCTGCTGTACTTGATAAAGTTGAGTAAAGCAGAAAAAAGAGAGACTTTGGAGCCAAAGCCCCAACACAAGCTCTGAGTTTGCTACTGACCAGCAGTGTGATTGTCCTCAAACAAACTTAATGCCTCTGAGTCTCATGAACTAAACTTTGCCTTTAAAGAGAGAGCTACATATGAAGAACATAACAGCATGATTATCTACCTCATAAAGTTATTGTGAAGATCTAGTGGGATGGCTTATGTGAAAACATCTTCTAAAGTGTGAAGTGCTGTAGAATTGTAAGCTATGATTTATCACTAATCAAATACCCCCCGTCCAAGACAGTTTCAGCAGTCTCCTCAACTGCAAAAGGCAATTTCAAACCCATGGGTACAAATTGGCCAAGTGTATCATATTAAAAATTTAGTTGTTCAGGCCTGTAAATATTCAGGGGATGACTTCTATCCTTATCAAAAGAAAATTTGGTAAATGGTGAGCTTTATAATATAGTAATAAGTTTTGTTCTTTTGTTTGCAAAGTCAGTCATTGGGTTTAATAACACATCACAATAAGAATAAAGACCCTTAAAAAGAACAGCATTTATAACAAATTAACAAACTTTACCACAGAAACACAACACTGACAACAAAAAATAAACTGTTTCACTCTCTTTTTAAGGACTTGAATTTTTTCAATATATCTCTGTCCTTTAAGATTCATTCAAAAGGTATTAAATCAGTTTGTGATTTAAACAAAATGTGTTGTTGAATTAGAGAAATATTGGTACAAACCAATTGCGTATATAGAAAATGTCCTTACAAAAATAAAAATAAAATGTCCTTACAATATAATTATCTAGTAATACTGAGTGTTGTAATTTGGATAGTACTTTTGAAGTGACCATTAAAAATAAAATATATTATTGTTAGTAAGTTTCAATACAATTTGTTCTGAATTCCCATCTTAACAACCATAAGAAATCACAACATTTTTTTTTATTTCCTGGAGTCCTTTAAAAAGCAAATTGTTTTTGAGCCCAGTACTTTTCCAGTTCATTGGGAACTAAGGCTATGAAATGGAGACAATTATAATATAACTCTTAATTCCCTGGGCTTGGATGACTGACAGGTCCCAGGTGCTTTCATCTAGAGATGATATTCTCCGGGTGGCAGAGCATGGGTCCAGGGTAGATGTCACGGGCAGTTAGGTTGATAGCTGTACAATTGCTTCCTGGTCTGTCACTCGCCTGCCTGTTGATGGGCTTCGATGGTCTTTCCTGGTCCCCTTAGGTATAATTTTTTCTTGACTTCTCTTTGATCCTGAGGTAATGGAGCATTTTATCAATTTTAATGAATAGGTCTTGATCAGATTTTTTTCCCCCAGAAGATCAACATTCTCAGCTGTTTGGTCAGGGAAAGCAGGACAAGAGGTGAGGCAGAAGGCCTCTTTCCCTGTCTCCGCTTGCTTTTTGTGTTAACCTTTATAATGCATTCCAGGTGGCAGCATTCCTATGTTCATCTACAAGGAAAAGTTTTAAATAACACAGCAATGCCCAGTTAACCCTATTTAAAATGAAAGACCCCTTATGAGGGGTCTACTGGCAGGGGATTTAGATTTTGAGTTTTTGTAACCTTATCTATGTTGTGGTAGTGTTATTTTGGCCATTTCTATATCCCTTTTCTTAGTTTTAACATAAATTATTAAATCAGCAGGATGTATTTCTCCAGCAATTTCTAGGATAAAGCAAAGTGGGATAGTAGGCTCTAGAAAATTCAGCATTGCTTATATTGAGTGTTTGAAGACATGTTACTTTGCCATAATTAGGTTCATCAGAGACAAGCAGAGTGAGAGAGAGAGATTGAGAGAGAGAGAGAGAGAGAGGAGAGAAAATGACTTTTTTTTCCAAATTAAAAGAAATTATTAGAATGATACTTTGGCTCAAAGTTTAATTAGATTTATCTTTGGATCTTCATTAAGACTCATGGGATTAAACGGATTGTGATATGTCTTAGAAGAAATGGAGAAGAGCAGAGTTCATCTATGAGGGGGAAAAGGTGTCATTTACCTGAAAATACTGATTATAATACTCAGATTAAGACACTGTGGCTGGTCTTTAAGGTGGGATATCTCTTTAAAATGTGATATATAATAAATCCAAGTCTCAAAAATTCAGTGAATGCCATTTTATTAATCTTGTCTCAATTATGTGAATATAAGTTTTCTAAAGGAAGCAATGGTGTTGACAATGTGTAATGGAATTTTTGTGACAGTGCTAATTTCATGTGATTTCACATAGTACTGGAATAAAAACAGACACACAGACAAATGAAACAGAATAGAGAATCCAGAAATCAGTCCATGCAGCTACAGCCATCTGATCTTTGACAAGGGCTCCAAGACGACACACTGGAGAAGAAACTGCCTCTTCAGCAAATGGTGCTGGATAAATTGGACATTTGTATGTAAGAGAATGAAACTAGACCCATACCTCTCACCATATACCAAAATCAACTCAAAATGGATTAAAGATTTAAATATGTGTCCTGAAACAATGAAACCCCTTAAAGAAAACATAGGGGAAACACTCCAGGAAGTAGGATTGGGTACAGACTTTATGAAAATGACTGCAAAAGCACAGGCAACTAAAGGAAAAGTAAACAAATGGGATTATATCAAACTAAAAAGCTTCTGCACAGCAAAAGAAACAATCAACAGAGCAAAAAGACATCCAACAGAGTGGAAGAAAATATTTGCAAAATATATATCAGACAAAGGATTAATAACCAGAATATACAAGAAACTCAAATGACTTAGTAAAAAAAAAACAAGCAACTGAATTAAAAAATGGGCAAAGGAGCTGAATAGGCATTTCTCAAA
>NW_007732722.1:67781-77111 GCF_000696425.1 Galeopterus variegatus
AATATTTGCAAAATATACATCAGACAAAGGATTAATAACCAGAATATACAAGGAACTCAAATGACTTAGTAAAAAAAAAAAAACAAGCAACTGAATTAAAAAATGGGCAAAGGAGCTGAATAGGCATTTCTCAAAGGAAGATATACAAATGGCCAACAGACATATGAAAAAAGGCTCAACATCACTCAGCATTCGGGAAATGCAAATCAAAACCACTTTCAGATACCATCTCACCCCAGTTAGGATGGTTAATATCCAAAAGACTGTGAATGATAAATGCTGGTGAAGTTGAGGAGAAAAAGTAACCCTCCTACCTTGTTGTTGAGACTGTAAAATGGTGCAGCACTTATGGAAAATAGTATGGAGGTTCCTCAAACAATTACAGATAGATCTATAATATGACCCAGGTATTCCACTGCTGGGTATATACCCAGAGGAATGGAAATCATCATGTCAAAGAGACACCTACACTCCCATGTTTATTGCAGCATTACTTCTAATAGCCAAGAGTTGGAACCAGCCTAAATGCCCATCACCAGATGAGTGGACAAGGAAAATATGGTCTATCTACATAATAGAATATTACTCTGCTATGAAAAAAAAAAATGAAATACTACCATTCACAGCAACATTGATGAACTTAGAGAAAATTATGTCAAGTAAATAAGCCAGGCACAGAAAGAGAAATACCAAATGTTCTCACTTATTTGTGAGAGCTAATAAGAATAAATAAGTAAATAAATGAATGGGGTGGGGAGGGAAGAAGACACAACAATCACAACAACTCCTTGATTTTGTTAAGACGTGAACAGATATGATGATGATGGGGGTAAGAGGACAAGGAGGGAGGAAAAGAAGGAATTGATAAAGGGATACAAAAAGCAACTATATTGTATATTACAATCACAACAACTCCTTGATTTTGTTAAGACGTGAACAGATATGATGATGATGGGGGTAAGGGGACAAGGAGGGAGGAAAAGGAGGAATTGATAAAGGGATACAAAAAGCAACTATATTGTATATTGATAAGTTAAAAAAAATAAATAAAGCAAAAATAAAATAAAATAAATATTTTAGTCTTTGCTGACAAAAAAAAAAAACGTATAATAAATGTGATTTAATGTCAAGGTGAGCCAAATTTAAAAATAACACTTTGCTGATTCAATGTGTATATAACAAGTGCCCTCTTTCACTTGATTAATGTGGTATTTGGGTCTGTAACCACAGAAGTTAATAAAACAGCTGCCTTCATGAGATGTACTGTTTTGTGCAAAGATATCATTTTTTCAGTTTTGTCTTCAAAAACATGGCTATTATGACATTTCTTGGGTTTCTATTCTTTGGCTGTTTGCTGTTTGTTCTGGCTGTTAGAAAATGAAATCAGTAGCCCTTCACTACCATCTGTACAGAGCTCTACAGCACACAATATTATCGTTCTTACCTACTGTTTTTGCTTTGTTTTATTTTATCTTAATTTCCTCATTCATTTAAATCTATTTGTCTCGTAAGCTGCTTCATATTACGTTGTAAAATGAGTTGTGGTATCAATAAATGAGGAAAAAATACATTACGTACATCTCAGTTCAGTTATCTTACCTCAATGCCACTCCACCTTATTCATGTCACTTTAACTTTTGTTCTATCTGGAATTAAATGTCTTATCCTCTGTACAGTGCTCTTCCTTTTCTTGAGGTCAGTTATACAAAATTACCACCTCTTAGGTGGACAACGTATGCTTATGAAGTGAATTAATGGAAGTCAGTGAAAGTTAAAGGCAGAATAACCTTAGGGATTGTGCTCTTGCTACTCGCTTATCTCGGGACACAATTTTGCCAGATATTTTCTTGGCAAATTTCCTTATCTCCTTCATTTAAAAAAAAAAAAATTCCTGCTTTGATCATCTTATTTAATAATGTAACCTGTCCTTCCTGTCCCTCTTTCACCTGCCCAGCACTCTTGATGTCCTTTACTCTGCTCTATTTTCTTTTTCTCATCATAATTATCAACTTACAACAAAACAATTTACTTGTGTAGTGTTTGATGTTTTTGTCTGCCATTTCCCCTTAGAAAGTAAGTTCCAGAAAGGCAAGAGACTATCTTGTTTACTAATGTGTTCAGAGTGCTTAGATCATAGTAGGCACACAACATATATTTATTGAATAAATAAATAAATGACTAAAAAAGGCAGAAAGTAAATGTCAGTGGAGAACAAATAAATAGTTTTCCTCTCTCACTATTGTTTAGTTAATATCTTCTACAATTTTGTTTCAGGTCTAAAAAATCAAGAGAGGCAGGATAAATTTAAAGGAAACAGACAAGATGCTACTTGTGACAGCCTCTTCAAGTCCAAATCTTATAACTAGACCTGAATCTAGACAGTTTTGAATAAAAATGTCCATTGTAAATTGTATTCCTAGGGGCGAGAGTGTAAGAGTCAGAGTCAGAGACAGATGATATGAATTAACCAACTTGTTTTGTTTTTGAAGTTTGTGAGTAAATATTGTGTGTATAAACTGCCAGTATTTTCACTGAGGAGTCCATGCAAGGGCTTGTAAGGAGCTAGGTTTGCAACTGTTAAGAGATGTTTGGTTAATTAATAGGATGTTCGTGGAAACCTCCAGAAGTGCCCACTCCCAAAGGAAAACATTTGAGGCAAGATTCAAGGTAAAGTTTCAACCAGTCACTAGGTAGGTCACAATCCTGTCCATGTTCAGAAAACATTTTTTTTTTTTTTCTCTCCTGTCAGAGGATAAGCAGCCACAGAACACAAATGTACTCCAGACTCAGAGAACATATTCAACTCAAGAATTCATTCTAAGCCCAAAGTACTTTCAAGGGGCTGGGCATTTCTTCAATGAAAAAAAAAAAATTAAAAAGTCAAGAACATGTTATTATCTTCAAATATTTTCTACTTCAAATGTGCAATACTCTTTTAAAAATGCATGGAGAAAGAAGTTGATTAAATTATGAAACATTCATTCTAAGCCCAAAGTACTTTCAAGGGGCTGGGCATTTCTTCAATGAAAAAAAAAAAAAAATTAAAAAGTCAAGAACATGTTATTATCTTCAAATATTTTCTACTTCAAATGTGCAATACTCTTTTAAAAATGGATGGAGAAAGAAATTGATTAAATTATGAAATAAAATGAAATTATCAGAATATAATTCCATAATGGAATGGGTGTAATTAGCAGCACCTCAAGAATAGATTTCCAAGCATTTCGACAAATATTTATACTTACACATTTTATTAACTTACTCTCAGATATTGAACATTTAGATTATAGAGTCTAATCACATAACTTAAATATGTCTGGTTTTGGCTTTTACCTCCAGTTGTTTATCATGTATATATTCTATTGTTTGTTTTTTTTTTAAAGCAAATGGAAGTGAGAGAACCTGAACAATACGCTGTGAGTTCATAGTTAGAGGTGCCAAATTTGTGTTTTGAATAACATAATTAATCAGTTCAATTTAAAAAGTATTATATAAACAACACGTCAGTGATTTTTAAGTAGTGAGTTTACTTGTAAATGAAGGAAACAGAAAGTGGATAATGCAAAATATACCCCCAAAATCTGAACGATCATAATAAACAGATTAAACATGTAGTTGTTACAAATTTTTTACAAACTATACTAGTTTGAAGGTTTTCACTTGACAATTCATTGCAGGAAGAAATAACGAGACAATATATAATCAATTTAGTATGTAATTTTTTCTGAAGTATTAAAGTATTTCAAAGGAAAATGAGAGGATGATGTAGATACCTTAAAAGGATACCAAAGTAAGGAAGAATTTGGGGGCCCCATATTGCAATATAAGCATATCTGCACATTAATATAGTTTTATAGCAATTACAGTTAACATTTTACCATCGAGTCTGGCTGCTGCAAAGTGCTATAACTTTCCTGCTATGTAGACGTACTCATAAAGTTGTAAAGTTGACAATTTTCTGTAAGAATGCTTTCTATCAATATATAATTAGCAATGTATGGAGTTGGATGTACTATACAATCTCTGATCTTTTTCCTTTTTTTAAAAAAATTTTCATCATCATGTAGTTTGTTTGTTGTGAGTGCATAGATAACATTAAGTTGTGTAGTCATCATTATCTGAGTCACTACTTTTGATTAATATTTTTTTGTAATAACTAGACATTATGACAATATGCTATATAATTATTTCCCACTTTCATTCTTAATATGTTTTTTTATGTCTAGGTACATATATACCACCTGCCAACCCCCAGTTTGCTTGTGAATTTAAACTTTATTGGAAATACATTGTCAAAAAATTGTTTTTCAACTAACTTTAATGTTATTAAATTAATAACATTAAATTAATAATGTTATTAATGTCTGGGTAATTTAATGAACATTGTCCTTTAATAAAACATTACATAACCATTTTTTTATGAAGTAAATAATATGTAATGCTCATATGTCACTAGAAATAGTTTACTTCTTTTCTTTTTAACTATTTGTCACCTAATAGTGAAGGTGTTTTTTTTCAAATATGAAGTGAGAATTTGTTGAGTAAAGGACAGGCCCCCAGATCTATGTGAAGGAGCCTCACTCAAATGTTTGCTGGCTGCTACATCAGATAACAGACTTTATTGGATTTAGTGATATATTTTACTGCTACTTTTTGTATTTTATAGACATTAACCAGTTAAAATAGCATTCCTGTCACTTCCCAAAATATAAGATCAAAACTCTGCCATTGTTGAAAATATGAGAACGTCTGCACCATGGCTCAGGACTCGACATCAAGTACACTTTGTTCAGCAAGACTCTGACTCTGAATCTAACTTCTAATAAGGGAAATGGAAGAGGAAGAAGAGGATGTGCAGAATGCCATGACATCGCTGGCTCTTTTCTGCACATTTTACATCTCACAACGCTACCGTGGAGCAGAGGGAACTTATTCGAGATCCCTTGGCTTCTCAGTGGCAGAGACTGAATAGGAAGCCAGAATTATCTGACCCAAGGTCCATGCTCTTTATTGCCTTGTGCTGCCTGTCATAAGTGCGTCCACCCCATTAGGACCCTGATATTATTCCATATGAACAAATCCTCCCTTTTCACCCCAGTTCCAGTAACCACATCTCTGCTTTGTGCTCCTTCATAATGAGGATTACAAAAAGCTTATGATGTAGAATCCTTACTAGTCAGTAGGTAGGATCCTCTATCAACTGTAAGGCAAAGAAAAGGTAGACGTCTCCATCATCTAACACGTCATGTTAGGCAGGCAAAATTTTTGGTACCAGGGGTGAGAACCAGGTTTGTGCCATGTAACAAAATGCTAATTAATGTAAAGGGGAAAATAATGAATTTGTAGTGATGCCATATGGCAGGCCATAACCTACTCACACCATGCCTTACATAAACAAGGGTTCTTTTCCTACCGCTGCCCAATGTTATTGCAGAAGATTTTAGCATCTCTTATTCCAGCTCAAATTGTAAGTCCCTGCAGAACCTATGAGCTTCAGAGTCTGGACAAAGGGACCTTTCAAGTTTCATATCATCCTTTGACTTTTCTGCACCAGCTGTGAAAATCAATTAGCCCTGGTGAAAACCGAGCTGCTCTACGTTCTCAATAAGGAAAAAGGCCAACTGCACACCAGCGATTTTCTCTGTCCTTATAAAGACGAATGGGGACTTTGAATCTTTTTTCACTGCTCCGTGGAATTGCCTTTTACTTCTATTTTGAAACTTGCCAGACATGCCGGGAGATTAACACAGAAGACTCTTTGGAGAGGCAGGAAAATTATACCATTGCACACCAGTGACATTTGTGACTCCCTCAGGCTGGTATGCAGCCATCAGACAGTCAAAACAAACACCTCCCAAACACATGCCAGAACTCAGCTCCACCTCACCTCTGCTCTCTTGATAAAAACTGAAGTGGCTGATGGTACCTCATCAATTTTAAAGACCCAGTCAGTAGCTCAGATAATGCTTCAAGAACACAATAGGAAAATGCTAGCATAAATGGATAGGGGGAGGCCACTGAGATGATGAGTCAACTCTGGGAAACGACAGAAGGGCCGGGGTTCACAGGCTTGGTGTAGAGATCTGAAAGTGCTCCTCACTCTCCCGTCCTTGTGGGAAGGTGTCCACTTCTAACAAGGGGAAAAGAAAAGAATCCCTTCTAAGTTCTTGCACCACTGTCATCATCAATCTCATCATCAACTGCATCTACGATAAAACAATAACCCCACAGTTCGTTCTTCATTCAGTTAAAGCAGGGTTTCCCCAACTTAGCACTATTGATGTATTGATCTAGATAATTCTTTTTTGGAGAGGTGGCGGGGCTTTTCTGTGCATTGCAGGATGCTTAGCTGCAGCTCTGGCCTCTACCCACTAGATGCCAGTACCCTCCCCCCCCACCAAGTTGTGACAATCAAAAATGTTTCTAAACATTGCCACATGTACCCTCGAGGACAAAATCACCCCAATGGAGAATCACTAAGTTAAAATGATGCTACCTTTTAAGTTCAAAAATAAACAAAAATTAAAAATTAAAAAAAAATAGATGATGTGGGGCAAATTTATACTTTTAAAACTTATGAGTATATACCTAAGCTGTTTTTGGTTTATACTGGCTCCACATTTTTAATGTATTTAATCAAAAGGTATTGGATTTTATTACAAGAATTTCCAACACACACAGAGATAAATAACGAGGTTTTATTTTTAAAACAATTAGATCCAAAGACATTGTTAGGTTACTTATAATTAATATATTCTGTCTTATAATTGAGTCCATGTTCTCACATATGTTGTCTCATTTGAATCATAGGTAAGAAAATTAAATGTTGCCCATTTTTATTGTGCAACCAGGTGCAGTGAATTCAAATGACTTGTTAGAGATCAAATGTCAAGACTTTTTAAATAAAATTATTGTTTTCTCTACCTGACAGTGTTTCTATTTACCTGAAAAACAGGAGACATATATTCTACTTTAAATAAAGTTAATTTAAATAAGTATTTTAAAGTATGAATTATAAAGAAAGAATTTCTTGACGAAATTCAGATTTCATTTCTCTTTAGTAAAAATTATTTATCCTATTAAGTATAATCAGCATACAATGAGCAAGTCCCTGCATTCATCGATGACTCTGAAGGCAAAGAATAGTAGATTTCTAATGGGATTTAGGGTCAGTATTAGTGGTGAGTAGCTTTTAGAAACAATGTGGTGCATTACAATGCTACAATCACTGCAAATCCCTCCCACCCCATATGGATGGCCCATTGGCCTGCAGCTTATCTTAGCAAGTAAAGAAATGTATTTTTTTCACAGTCTATGCATGGTCTTGGCCACATGACTGGCTTTGTCCAATGGGTCATTAGCAAACATGTTATAAGTAGAATCTTGAAAAGTGTTTCTGAATTGGGTGTTGCCCTTTCTCTGAACTCTGTGCAACCACCACAATATGAATAAGCCTAAGTTAGCCTGCTGGATAATGAGAGGCTCACATTGCCATTTTCTGAGCTACTTCATGCCAACTTCTAATCTGTGAGAACATGATAGATTACCCAGCCCAAGCCCAACCACCATCTGGGACCACAAAGATCACAGGAGATATTCCAGACCAAAAGAACTGCCCAATGGACATGCCAAATTATGAGAGATAATAACATATGTTGTCTTAAGCCACAAAGTTTTGGAGACATTGGGTAGCAGAAAAAACTAACACACTTGCATAAGTAGCAAGCTTTTAACTAGGTAAGTTGGCAAGCAAACTACTACCCAGAAGTGTCAGTCACATGGTCACATTGTCTTTCATTTAAACAACTTGTGAGAGAATGTAAGTTTCAGTTGGTTGGATTTCTATAATGGACTGAGAGATGAGTAACTGTGGTAGAGTAGACACCATATAAATTTAGTCAGATTGTGTTCTTCCTAAGACATAATCTTCAATGTCATCATCATCATCATCATTTTTGACCACTGCTATGGGTCAAATGTGTCCCCCAAATTTTCATGTGTGGCATCTTGATCCCCACTGTAACAGTGTTAAGAGGGTGGAAAATCCTATTATGGTATTTGAAAGGTGGAGCTTTTGAGAGGTGATTAAATTGTGAGGACCGTGCTCTCATGAATGGATTAATTCAATCATGGAGTAATGAGTTATCATGGGTGTAGACTGTGGGCTTCGTAAGGAGAAAATGAGAGAGCTCTTGCAATTCTCTCACCATGTCAAACCCTGCATCACCACAGGACACGGTAGAGAATTTCCATCCAGATGTGCCCCCTGGACTGTGGACTTCCCTGCCTCCAAAACTGTGAGAAATAAATTTTATTTCTTTATAAATGACCTAGTTTCAGGTATTCTGTTATAAGCCACAGAAAATGAACTAATGCAACCCTTTCTCTAAGCAAGGTAGAGTGTTTTATCTGTGTTCTCTCATTGTCCACATCTGAAACATTGGGAAAGTAGCATACCTATTACCTAGAGTTATTATAAGGAGAGGATTTGGCTCAAGGAGTTTGTGACTTGTCCAGAATCCTATAGCTGGTAATTAGCTACAGTTAGGATTTGAACTCAGGCCTTAATCACTTTGTAGGTGATGTTCTCAGTCACTACTCTCACAACTTTGCTTCAATTGATTAGCATTTTCTGAAACTGGATACTGCCTTATTTATTCTGTCCATGCATTCATTTGTTTCTGCATGCATGAATGGGTGCATTCAACAATCTTCAAGTGGTGCATAATGTGTTTCCGATATCATTAATGCAGAATTAAACACGACGAGATTAGCATTTTCTGAAACTGGATACTGCCTTATTTATTCTGTCCATGCATTCATTTGTTTCCGCATGCATGAATGGGTGCATTCAACAATCTTCAAGTGGTGCATAATGTGTTTCCGATATCATTAATGCAGAATTAAACACGACGGGAATTAAACACGACGGACATATTTCCAGCTCTTGTGAAGATGATGCAGCATGTTCAATCTCCTTCTCTGCCTCCTACCTCCTTCAGGCTATTTTTATATATTATAAAACTTTATTTTCCTTCTGTATTGTTTTTCACATGCTGATAGAGATTTACTTTTAGAATCGTAATAGACTTTTAGAGCTATAGGGGAACTTTAGAGACAATGTAATGCAACCGATCAGTGATCATTTTACATAACAGAATCCTAAAGAGTTTACATTTTAGACAAAATATGTGTGTGTGTTTGTGTGTGTTTATTCATACACATTTGTGGTGTTCACATACACAAACACACAGGTAGCTTTTTCTTTAAAAAAAAAGTGGAAAGAAATGCCTTTTTTATTCTTAACTATAGGATGAAAAAATACAAACA
>NW_007732722.1:77237-83897 GCF_000696425.1 Galeopterus variegatus
TTTTACATAACAGAATCCTAAAGAGTTTACATTTTAGACAAAATATGTGTGTGTGTTTGTGCGTGTTTATTCATACACATTTGTGGTGTTCACATACACAAACACACAGGTAGCTTTTTCTTTAAAAAAAAGTGGAAAGAAATGCCTTTTTTATTCTTAACTATAGGATGAAAAAATACAAACAACAGGCTTTTATTTTCAAAAATGGAAGGGACCAACAAGTATGGACCCCTCCTCTGTCTTAGACACATTGGAGGTAATTTACATTGGAGGTAATTTACACAAATTATTTTATTTAAATCTCTCAACCACCTCTGAGGTAGGGATTGGATAAAGAACAGTGGCATGGTATAGAACTCCCACTCCAAGTTCCTGTTCTATCTACGCTGTATTCTTTAATTTACTAAAAACATCTAGGCAGGTTATGTTTAAAGTCATGACAAGGTGTTCCCACAATTGTAACTCTGACCCTGCCAATAAAGGGTGCAGAAGGCAAGTCACAGATGGACATTCAATCACTGGAGGCTGACACTCAGAGGAGGGCTCCCCACATCAGCCTGGTTGCCTGGCCATCCTGAGCAATCAGGTGGGTCCAACAGCCCCGCTCTCCACGGAAGCCATGCTGTTCCAGGTGTGAGCGATTCCCTGACATTGATTTGGAACACCTGGCTGCAAATCTCTATCTAGTTAAGAAAAAGTCTATGCCTCCTTCATTGTTGAAACTGATGAAATTAATTGAAAACCTTTAAAACAATGAAAATGAATGAGCAATTCCTAAAGAAGCTGGGGGAAAAAAATAAAAATAAAAAAAANAGCCCCGCTCTCCACGGAAGCCATGCTGTTCCAGGTGTGAGCGATTCCCTGACATTGATTTGGAACACCTGGCTGCAAATCTCTATCTAGTTAAGAAAAAGTCTATGCCTCCTTCATTGTTGAAACTGATGAAATTAATTGAAAACCTTTAAAACAATGAAAATGAATGAGCAATTCCTAAAGAAGCTGGGGGAAAAAAATAAAAATAAAAAAAATAACGGCTAATATTTACATGGCGGAAGACCAAACAATGCATTAAGAGTTCAGCATTCTATTTGGAGATATAAAATAAAGTCTATTCATTCATTCTTATTTAAGCCATAGCATCTTGCTATTGCAGGGTTATTTTGTAAATACCTCCATATTTTATACTATGTATGGTCTGTCAGGAGCTGAGAGCAGCAATACTCTCATGCACCAGCATCCATACTTGAGATCAGAGGTTTTATTTAAGCCAACAAATTAACATCTTTTGCAGCAAAACTGTAACAAGTGATTTGTGAATCTGCAAATTCATCTTCCCTGCTGGGATCAGTAACTAGTTTTAGAACTTACGGTATAACAGGGCCACATATAAATATGTAAATATTAAAAAAAAATAGTCCTGCTCTTGATGACATAATTTATTCATCTGACACAAGCTGTTTCATTTTCTATCCTCCTGTAAGTCTTCTATTGTAGTAAACCAAGGAAAATGAATCCAACTCGACACAAACTTCAACTCCTGTGGTAGACTTTGGTAGACCCCTGATAACATGTTTCATTGCAAGCTCTTGACAAGCAAAGATTTCAAAGGACTGTAAATCACTCCAGTGGTTGCTAATTTTAATGGGGACTATAAACATTTCAGACTTCGTGTTACAAGAATTGTTTTTCCCACTTAAAGATCCTCAGGAACACATGAGAAAACTCAAGATATCCAGCAGGTGTTTTGATGATTCCATAACAGCCTCTATTATAGAACTTTCCAGGTAGGTGGAACTTTGGCCAGCATCTCTCAATTGCATGTCTCATGGCGAATGCATAATGGAAGAGTGTGTGTGTGTGTGTGTGTGTGTGTGTGTGTGTGTGTGTGTGTGTGTGAAAGAGTGACAAAGAGACAAAAGTGTATACATTATCAACTTTACTAGAAACTAGAGTAATCTCATAGCAAGTGCTCTGTTTTGTTTTGTCCCTTGCACGTGAACATGACTGGCAATTTACAAAAGAACCCTTGGTCTTCTTAATCGTATTTTTTTTTTTTTCAGTTTGAACTCCCTGCCCTCTTACAAATATGTTTTTTAAAGCATGCTTTTAACCTCTGACCTGATTAATTACACATCCTCTCTGAAAGATTCTACATAAAAACAAAAAGCAGAAAGAATTACTATTTTGATTTTTAAAATATCTTCCATTGACTTTCCTGTCTAAGAGAGACTGTTTAACTCAGACTACACAGGAATACATTATTAATTATTAATAAGTTATTGATTCTGAGACTTGTACCTCATTGGTAAATAAATAATCTCCTACAAGCCCCTATTAAGAGATTGAACAAAGTGGAATATTTCTGCATCTGTGTTTCTTTCTTTCTTTTTTTTTTTTTGTCTTTTTCGTGACTGGTAAGGGGATCGCGACCCTTGGTGTGGTGTTGCCCGCACCGGGCTCAGCCAGTGAGCGCACCGGCCATTCCTATACAGGATCCTAACCCACGGCGGGAGCGTCGCTGCGCTCCCAGTGCCACACTCTCCCGAGTGCGCCACGGGGCGGTCCTGCATCTGTGTTTCTGACTTGACCACATTTCTCCAGTTTGGTGTGGGCTCATGGTCTTCTGCTGAATGCCAGTTCTAGGAGAGGACTCCATGAGGGAATGGCATTTTGAAAGATAAATGCATATGTTGCTTCATCAGGGTTTTTGTCCATATGAAGTAATATGGTAATATCCTTCCATCACTCTTATTTTACAGTTCTACTTCCTGAATCCAATAATGAAAAAACTGTGAAATTTTAAAGAAGAGTGGTACATAAGTGGCAGCTTATCGTATTGGAGTTTCTCAACCTTGAGTCCAGTTTAAAATATTTTTCAGTATCTAGATTTGTCCTGTACTATTGGTTACAAATTATATTTCTTTAAATTGGCATTTAAAAATAGATTATATCTATTTTTTTGTCTCAGTACATATGGAAAACTAGCAATACCAAAAACTTAACAGAAAATACAATGAAGACAATGCTAGCAAATTTATTAAAACTTTAATTTAAAAAGTAAAAGATGAAGCATGAAATACAAGTAATATTATTTATTTATTTATTTATTTATTTATTTATTTATTTATTTATTTATTTATTTATTTATTTATTTATTTATTTATTTATTTATTTATTTATTTATTTATTTATTTATTTATTTATTTATTTATTTATTTATTTATTTATTTATTTATTTATTTATTTATTTATTTATTTATTTATTTATTTATTTATTTATTTATTTATTTATTTATTTATTTATTTATTTATTTATTTATTTATTTATTTATTTATTTATTTATTTATTTATTTATTTATTTATTTATTTATTTATTTATTTATTTATTTATTTATTTATTTATTTATTTATTTATTTATTTATTTATTTATTTATTTATTTATTTATTTATTTATTTATTTATTTATTTATTTCCTTTTTTTTGAGACCAGCTGCACCGTGCTCAGCCAGTGAGCGCTGTGAGCGCACCCGTCATCCCTATATAAGATCCGAACCCGCGGTGGGAGCGCTACCGCGCTCCCAGTGCCGCACTCTCCCAAGTGTGCCACGGGCTCGGCCCTACAAGTAATATTTATTAAGCTAAGTTTCATTAATAATTATTTTCCAAGCCAAATCTAATTTAATTGCTATAATGATCCATCAAAATAAATATTATTAGGCATATTTTAAGAAATGAGGTAACTTTGACCCAGAGAAGTAAAATAACTTGTCAACGACCATCCAGCCTGTGTGTGGAAGAGCCAGGATACAATCCAGGGGTAATTTGAAAGAAATTTGACTCTGATTTTGATAGATTCTTAGAATGCTTCCTGATTGCTTTCCTATTTTAAGCTGGTAGAATGTTCCAGATTATTCATCACATTTCTTGTGCCCCTATCTTGTTCCTTGTCCCTCAAACCTTTCCCAGGATATCCATCAATGAGAATATTTATTTATTTTTTATTTAAAATATGTTTAGATTTTCCATTCTTTTCTGCTTGAAATTTTGAAAATGTATGAGAGTACTTCAAAAACTTTGTGGAAAAATAGAATTAAAAGATAATACAAATCTTGTCTTGAACTTTTTGAAGACCGCTTGTATGTACTTCAGACATGGAAATACACTGTCATTGATGTGAGAATGTGAATTGGAGGCTACACATAAAATTGCTGTATTAGTGAAAATAGAAGGGATTGGCTAGAGCCAAGAAGCTGCTTTGGGAGAAGTCCAGGTAAAATGGAGGATGCTATGAACGGCAGCAGATGGAGAATTTGGGAACCTGAGGAAGGCTGCCTTATCTTTCTATGGAAAATATTACTTTAGAATGTTTTCAACTCTAGTGATTTAAGTTATTGCTAATAAAACCTGAGAGAGATTTGGGATTCTAACCTAAACCCTATTTTAGGAATCTTCTCCATCAGTATTGAACCCTGGAAAAGAGCGAATATCTACTAAATTTCCAAAGATCTTCGAGGCTGATAACAAAAGCCCCAAATAAGAAGACCAAAAATGACAAAGGATTTAAATGCCCTACATTTTAATAACATCTTTATATCAGACTTATGTGCATTTTGTAGGTGTTTTTAAAGCTAGTAAATTCACTCAAATATTCAGGAGGAATTGTAGCAGAAACAATAAATTTAAAAAGTAGTACATTTACATTGCCTGTGGTGAAATCCTAAGTGAACGTTTCACTTAGAAAATTCACTGCAAATACATTTAAAAAGTGAGTTTCTGAAAATCTATGCCACATTATAGCAAGTTAGTATTTAAGCCCTTCTGTTTAGGACTTGCAAGGTCATAGGGGCTGAAGTGAAGAATTTTATATCCCTTAAATCATTATAGTTATGCACATAATTACAAATCTAAGGAAGTATTCAGAAAAAAATTATTTAAAAAAATCTGTTATTTTTTTAATCAAAATATAATCAAAATGTGTTGCTGTATTCAGATCATAAGAAATACATTCTTTCAAATCAGTGTTTTCCAAAGTATGTTCCAAGAACTATCTATATCACAATTACGTAGGGTGCTATCACAAATGTACCTCCTTGAGTTTCCTCCCAGACATATTGAAACCAACTCACTTAAGTGACAACTTTTTATCAGGGTCTATAGGTGATTTTTATTGATAATAAAACTGAAGTATTTTTCTAAAAAGATAGTATCAGAGTGAAATGTACTCTACGATTTCTTCTAATCATTTTTCCCCCAAGATGAAATTAAGGAAATACGAATATCAATAGACAAATAGAGTCATGGTGCTGTAATACAGCTCTTCACCCACCCTTCTCATCCCCCTGACCTGAACTGCCATAGTGGTTTCAGCAGATAATAAACTGATTATATATCCAAATAAGGAGTGGCCTTTGTGTTTTAACATCTGCTCATTTCTGCAACAGCCACTTCTGAATTATTTCTCTGCCACTGTCCAATGTAAGGTCTCTGACAGTAAGGCTTACAGATAATAATCTTGGCTCATCAGGCACCAAAGTGGAACCATGAATAAACAAACTAAAAGATCCGAGAACTGTCAACTTTGCAAAATTTTTTTTCTTTTTCTTTTTCTTTTCTTTTCCTTTTTTTTTTTTTTCTCTCTGCTGGGATTGTAAAGAGAGAGAACTAATTTACATAGATTTCAAAGAGCTGAACTTGTAATTCCAAATTATATCTGATTTTCACATATTTGTGCTTTTTCAAGAGAGCATGATGATAAGTCATCATCATATGGTACACACACTTAAAAAAATCTATTTCTGACATGCCCTGTGGTGCTGCCACTGTGCGTTGCTGCCGCTGCACGATCCAGCAGGTAGGCCTCACCGCCACCACCTGTCTCCATCCCCAGCCCAGCCCAGTGCGTACAGAACAGGGAGGCATTCAGCAGGGGAGGCGGGAGCTCTGCAGAGACCCCACACCCTGCGGCGCCATGGCATGACACAGGAACCCAGCCGAGTGCATGCTGCCCAGAGAAGTGGCTCCCCGGAGAGGCTCAAGACCCGAGGCAACCACGTACACAAGGTGCTAGTGACCTACTGAACAGAAACTGAGGTAGCCATACCAAATTGGCAACCCCGGCAACATCCTAGCCAGACAATAGTGTCAACCCTGTGGACTGTGAAACCCCCTGCCACAATGACTAAATATCAAAGGAAAGATACCAGAAATATAAAATATCAAGAAAGTATACCACCAAAGGATAATAACTCTCAAGCTCTAGATCCTATAGAACAAGAAGCCCTTGAAATGTCTGACAAGGAATTTTGAGTGCTAATTCTAAGGAAACTGAATGAGATACAAGAACTCAGCTAGACAACATGATGAAACGAGGAAACAGATACAGAACCTGAAAGAAGAAATGTACAAGGAAATCAATGCCCTGAAAAAGAATGCAGCAGAGCTTGCTGAACTGAAGAATTCATTCAAAGAAATAAAAATCACAATAGTGTAACCAGCAGGCTTGCAGAAGTAGAAGAGAGAACTTCTGACCTTAAAGATGGACTATTTGAAATAATACAGGCAGACAAAAAAAAAAAAAAAAAAAAAAAAGGAAAAAAAAATTAAAAAAATTTAAAAAAATTTGAGAGAGATAACAAAAAACCTTAAGCACTCAAAAATT
>NW_007732722.1:84692-85616 GCF_000696425.1 Galeopterus variegatus
GGGAGGATAAAAGAGATTGCATTGGAAACATATTCAACAAAATAGTGGCAGAAAAATTCCCAGTTATTGGAAAAGACACAGATCTTCAGATTCAGGAAGCTCAAAGATCCCAAATGTATTCAACCGATCCAAGAAGCTCAAAGCTCCCCAAATGCATTCAACCCAAAAAAGTCTTCTCCAAGACATGTTATAGTCAAATTGGCAAAACTCAAAGACAAAGAGATAATCTTAAAAGTTGCAAGAGAGAAGCATCAAATCACCTATAAGGGAGCCCCAATCAGACTAACATCAGACTTTTCATCACAAACCCTAAAAGCCAGAAAGGAATGGGATGATACATTCAAAATACTAAAAGACAGAGATTGCCAGCCAAGAATACTCTACCCTGCAAGGATGTCCTTCTGAAATGAAGGGCAAATAGTATCTTTCTCAGACAAACAAAAACTACAGGAGTTCACTACCACATGACCACCCTTACAAGAAATTCTCAAGGGAGTACTGGGTTTGGTACCTGAAAAATAACTACCACTGACGTAAAAACCCAAGAAAAATCAAAACCTACTAGTATAATAAAAATGGCATTCATTAAGAGAAAACAAACAAGCAAAAAGGCTTTCTACAACCCAAGGAACCAACAAATACAGAAAAAAAAAACAGTAAATCAGAAAGAAAGGAACAAAAGAAATCTATACATCTAAACAATAATCAATAAAATCCTAGGATTAAATCAACACTGTTCAATAACAACTGTCAATGTAAAAGGCTTAAATTCCCCAATCAAAAGACACAGACTGGCTGACTGGATTAAAAATGAGGACGCAACTTCATGCTGTCTTCAAGAGACCCACCTCACCCATAAAGACTCACATAGACTAAGAGTGAAAGGATGGAAAAAGATCTTCCATGCAAACAGAAAAGAAAAAC